>NC_079440.1:61385996-61408496 GCF_903798145.1 Danio aesculapii
CATAATAATAGTAAATAATAATAATAACAGTAATCATAATTATTATTGTTATTATTATCATTATTATTATTTAATATAAGAATTGTATTTATATAATATATGGTGATGAAAAAGATATATAATAATCATTATTATTATTATTATTATTAATATTTTGGATTCTTTGCTTGACATTTTTAAACAAGCCGTCCTAAATAATAGTTATTATTATTATTATTTAATATTAGAAAAATATGATGATGATGATGAAAATGATGATGATAATAATAATGATTATTAATATTTAACATAAGAAAAAAATGATGATAAATAACAATAGTAATAATGATATTAAAATTATTATTATTGTTGTTATTTTAGATATTTAATATATTTTTAAACACGCTGTCCTCAATATTAGTAGTAGCAATAATGATATTTTGGTCCATTATTAGCTTATTATTTTCGTTATAAAACAAATACCAGATTTTTCATTTAATTTCTAATGCATCCTATCAATATATTTATTCCCAAATCTAAACACACACACACACACACACACACACACACACATATATACTCTTTGTATGTTTGCATAATATTTTCACTCAGATGAAGCAAATCTACAGTCCAGATGCCAATTTTCTATTGTCATGTCTGAAATTCGTCCAGTCCGGACATTTGTGAATTTTTTTATACTTTATGGTACATTTTAAACTATTGTCATAAATTCAGTGCAGCAGATGCACCGTTTACAGCAAATGTAGTACTAAAACTCCTACATTATTTTTGTAATTAAATGGTACAACAGTTAAAAACAAGTCTAGTTTTTTTGCTTTAGAGTAATTAGTCATTTTAAAAGATTTAGTAATATTATTTTAGAGTGAAATAGACCCCAGACTGTTTTATTTTTGCCTTTTTTGTGTGTGAAATTCATCTGAACACAAGAAATATGTAGATGAGCAAAGTGACATGTTCATACACATCTAAATAAGCTATGAGGAGCCTGCATTTCATCATCTTACCTACACACTCTCTAGAGAATCAAACAACCACTTTATTACGCTTATTATTGAGTTCATTCAAACAAATCCACTTTACCTTAGGAAGACACAGAGGAGTCTCTTCACATATAAATATATAAATCTGCTGGATCACACAAACAGCAATGCTGATTTCTCTTCACTCACGGGACCAAATCTGTGTGTTTTTTTGATTGTTTTACTGTAATCTCAGTGTTTTGTGGGTCGGGTCATTCTAGAAAACCGGTGCCTTTTATGTTGTTTATGCATTAATATTTGCATGATTTAATTAATTAATTAATTTAAAGAAATGTTAATTGTGTTGAAAATTAAATGCTCTGCTTTCCCTGCCAAGGATGAACTAACGTCTCCACTATAAATGTATATTTTATAGTTTGATGGTGTGAGGTTTCTCAGGTGAACATTTTGTTTAGTAAATAGTTTTTTATGATGCAGAAAAATAAAATATCCCTCTCTTGCATAGTTATTACAGCATTAACCTAGTAGACAAACTTTTTTTTTTAACATGAAATGTTAAATAGTTCAGCTAGTTGCCAAGGAAAAGGTTTTTAATTTTCATTTAGTTTAACTGAAGTAGGTCATTAAATATTAGTGTTTTTTTTTTTAATTAAAAATAATAATAAAATGATTAAAAAACAACCAAAATATTCTTATTGTTGACTTTAAAATGTCATGTTGAAAAATCGTACATTTATATTGATGAACATAAATATATTGAGTCATTTCTCAACGTGGGCCTATTTAAAAACAATGAAACATTCATTTAATTGACCTAATTGCCCAATAAACAGTTTTAAATAACTGAATAATAACAGCAAATTAATCAATAAAATGAGTAAACGTCAAATGTAAAGAAAATGTAAAGGATTTGGACATTTACAAGTAATAATAAAATGTATTTATATTTACAAGTAATAATACAAGTAATAATAAAATGTATTTATATTTACAAGTAATAATACAAGTAATAATAAAATGAGGAAAAAAGCCTCAACATAGATTTTAATTAAAGTACAGTCATTTCTAAATGAGACCAAAGGATGTGGATATGTAAATAAAACTAAACAAATAAAAAAACATTAATTTAATTCACCTAATTGCCAAATAAACATTTGTATATTATATATTGTACATTTTATATATGCTTATACATATATATATATATATATATATATATATATATATATATATATATATATATATATATATATATATATATATATATATATATATATATACATGAGCATTAAATATATAATAAATAATAGTAAAAAAAGTACAGTTGTTTTTAAATGAAACCAATAAATCAAACAAAACACATTCATTTACTTGACCTAATTGTCAAATATTTAAGAACTGAATAATAACTATAAATAAATAAAGTGACGACATTTTCTTTTCTTTTTTTACTTTTACTTTATTTATTTATTTGCAGTTATTATTCAATTATTTGAAACTAGCAGAAAATACAGATGTTTATTTGGCAATTAGGTCAAGTAAATAATTTATTTTTATACATGTCCATATCGTTTGGTCTCATTCAGAAATTACTGTACTTTTTATTAATATTTGGTAACACTTTATTTCGATGGTCCAGTTGAATATTAGTAGACTGTCTGCTTAATATCTGCTGATTCTGCTCCTTCAACAGGCATTTAACTGACTATGAGAAACTTTGCAAGTAAATGTCAACACTAACCCTAACCTAAAAGTCTATTTATAATCTAATGAGAATCAGTTGCAGTGTAACCTAAATTCAACAAACAGACCATCAAAATAAAGTGTGACCTAATGTTTTTGTATTTAATATTTTGTTTAATCATTTTATTCACTCATTTTATTACTTTTTTTAAATGTCAAAATCCTTAATATAATTCTTTTTTTTTTACTTTTAAAGAATTTACACTTGTCAAGAAGTTGAACTAAAATAGCAATAAATATTTATAAAAAAGTACAGTTAAGACCTAAAAAACCCTGGTTTTATAACCCCTAATGTTTTAAAAATAAATATTCATTCAGCTTTGGATGGTGCATTCTGTCAGTAGCTGTGTTTCCATCCAAAGATGCAAATTAAATGTATTCGCAAAACTGGAATATACGAATAAAGCAGTGTTTCCATCCAATGAATCAAACAGAACAAAATAATCACTTACTGATTAACTGGCGCCAAATATCAACAGTAAAAGCAGAATTTGCTGCGATAACAGAAGCTGCGTCAATCTTTTCATTTATTAAATGACTTGCACCTCAGACGGCAATCCTGACACGCAATCCTGACACACAGGTGGTGTTGAATGCATGAAACACGGAGCACAGACGCTCTTGATTCTGGAGGTCATTAATAATATAATAGCACTGATACTGAGATGCTGAACACATTTTTATCATCACATGACCTCCTATAACAAAATCACATGACTTTTTATCATGCACATACTGGAATTTGTTCGGTAAATGTGTTTAATAGGAGGATGGAAACGCAGCTATCTAGCTATCTACATAGCTAGTCTCCTATAAATGTAATGTATTTTAAATCCACCTCATTTAAAGTGTACAGAATCCACCTGTTTGACAGAATGACCCGTGTGTGTTCTTGTTTTGCACAGTCTTCATTGTGTAAAGCAGCAGATCTGTGTGTGTTTTTCAGCATCATTGAGCTCAATTCTGTTTTAAGGAGATTCCTGCATTTCCTCTGGGATTGAACTCTTATGAAAGCCACATTAATGTCATATAAAGGAGGATTCTGTGCTTATTTACAGTGTTCAGAGGCTGAAATCGGATTTATCCTCTTATGCCACGTGACTGACCGCAGAATGACGGTCAGTGAGAGAATATTCTGTGGATATCATTATTAATAATCCTCTTGTTTTTGCTTGTTGACTTGACTCTCAGACATTAGCTCTTCACTTTCTCACATGTCCATCAGTTGTGCATGTTATTTGTTAATGCATTCAGGACTAACTGTGGTTTGTTTCTAATCGGACACATGATCTTTCTGTGTGCATTATGCTATTTTCTCTTGCTCTGTGGTTTTGTTTTGGTCAGTGCTTTCATTGTCTGCTTCAGTTTTTGTGTTGATGGTGCTTGAAGATCCTGAATAAAACATGCTGTGATCCCAGACAACATCCCAGTATTATTGGAGTGATGCTTTAAAGCCACTGTCGAATATCAACATCAGCTCTAGTGCTGTGGGTTTTGCTGTTTTAAAGTTCGCCTACGTTTTTTTGTAAATAATGATAATATACTTTAGAGTGTGTGACAGAAGAGTGTGCAAGCTTTAGACAATCTGCTTTCTCAATAATGGACCGTTCTTTTGCTTCGTTATGAGCCCTGTCAATCATCTCGACACGTCATCCACATTTCTTTCATACAATATCACTTGGAGGTCGGGGACTATACCTCTGGACTGGGGAACTGGGGTGGTGGTTCCCATTTTAAAGAAGGGGGACCGGAGGGTGTGCTCCAGTTATAGGGGGATCACACTCCTCAGCCTCCTGGGGAAAGTCTATGCCAGGGTATTGGAAAGGAGGATCCGGCTGATGGTTGAACCTAGGATCCAGGAGGAACAATGCGGTTTTTGTCCAGGCCGTGGTACACTGGACCAGCTCTATACCCTCACCAGGGTGCTCGAGGGTTCATGGGAGTATGCCCAACCAGTCTACATGTGTATTGTGGACTTGGAGAAGGCATTCGACCGTGTCCCATGTGGCATTCTGTGGAGGGTGCTCTGGGAGTAATGGGTCAGAGGCGCTCTGTTCAGGGCTGTATTGTCCCTGTAAGAACAGAGTAGGGGTTTGGTTTACATTGCCGGCAATAAGTCAGACTTGTTCCAGTGCATGTTGGGCTCCGGCAGGGCTGCCCTTTGTCGCCAATTCTGATCATCATTTTTATGGACAGGATTTCAAAGCTCAGCCTTGGGCTGGAGGGGGTCCGGTTCAAGGACCGCAGGATTTCATCTCTGTTATTCGCAGACGATGTTGTTCTGTTGGCTTCATCGTAGCATTCAGCATACACTTTAACAAGCACAATTTTGTATTGTAATATTGTAATGCTTAATATTGATTAATAAATGCTTAACAATATTATTCACACTCAATGTTAGTGAATCCATTAACGTTAACTAATGGACCACGATTCTAAAGTGTTTCTACCAAGATATGAGGTAAACGATCTGCTGCTGCTTTCAGTATAGCAATACAAATAAACATCATATAAGAACTCACATTGGGAGCATTTAACACTGAATAAAGCACATAATCAGTACCTGAGGGGATCATTGTCATATCAGTTTACGTGTCGCTGCCATGGATGCTTATTACAAAATCTAGTTTAGACATGGAAAAGATTGCATCCTTATCAATTTAATTCATTTTTTAATCTCCCCCTTTTATTTATGCTTTTGAATTGCTCCTCTTTATCATGGATCTAAAAAACGAACAGCGCTGAGGAACAAGCACATTGTGAAAAACTTCCTCTATTTAAATTATTTTCAGAAATGAGCTTCTTCTTCTGTCTTCATCTTTTTCTGCATTCTGTTTCCGCTTCTGTGCTTTTTCTGCTTTAATTTAGAAATTGGAGCAACTTTTGTTGTTCTTGTGTTATAAAATGCAGACAGAGTTCCTCACTTGAACGTTGCTTTCTGTTAAAGCTTCCGCTAAATAGCTTCATGTTGGAGGTGTTACGGTATGTTTGTTTTATAACTTCTCTTAAATGTGAAACTGCATCACTGGATAGTGAGTGAAACCTTTTAGAAATATTTTTAGAAATAAAACCTTCTCAAGAAGGAAAATATAATGTATGAAGTACAGTTTTAGGAGAAAACTGATAAAAAGGTAACACATCTGAGCTTCCATTTTAAATAAAATACAGCATTTTAAACATCTGTTCAGAGACAGTGCTAGTGCATATATATTTATATAAATAATATATATGACAATCCCAGTTGTTAGAGCAACAGATAATATTTTCTAGTTAATCATTTAGAAAAGTGTCAGAATTTTGCGATCAATCATCTGTTGATCTGCATCCCAATCATCAAAATACTGCAGAAGACCTACTTGAACCCACATGGACCAAGATTCTCATTGAAATCAGTCAAGTTTGGTGAAGGAGAAATCATGGTTTGGGGTTACATTCAGTATGGAGGTGTGCGAGAGATCTGCAGAGTGGATGATCAACATCAACAGTCTGAGGTATCAAGACATTTGTGCTGCCCATTACATTACAAACCACAGGAGAGGGCAAATTCTCCAGCAGGATAGCGCTCCTTCTCATACTTCAGCCTCCACATCAAAGCTCCTGAAAGCAAAGAAGGTCAATGTGCTCCAGGATTGGCCAGCCCAGTCACCAGACATAAACATTATTGAGCATGTCTGGGGTAAGATGAAGAAGGAGATGTTGAAGATGAACACAAAGACTCTTGATGAACTCTGGGAGTCCTGCAAGAAGGCTTTCTTTGCCATTCCAGATGACTTTATTAATCAGTGATTTGAGTCATTGCAGAGATGTATGGATGCAGTCCTCCAAGCTCATGATGGAGTCAGACACAATATTCATTCTGTTTCCACTGCAGCATGAGCACATATTCTATACTGGACATTATTGAAGGTTCAGTGAGCAGACTTTAGTCTAAGCAGAGTCAGACCTTACTGTCCTAATCAAATCAGTCAACATCAAGACATGATCAGATTATATTGAGCTCAAATAAACCTCATCTAGAGGCCTTTACCTTTCATATAAGACACTTCCGATACACAATCATCAACTAGAAGTCAAGATATTATTTACTGTTCCTAAAACTTAAATAGGCCACAATAGTTTTATCAGGTAGTGTGTGTGTGTGTGTGTGTGAAAATTATGAGTAAGCTCTTCTGGCATCCGTATTGCACGTTTTATTTGCGCAAAGTATCATTGGTGACCTTAAGTTAAACTAACACACCTCAGGTAGAGTAATTAATCATTGACAACAATCATTGTGCATGCAAAAAAAGAATAATAACCATTAAAATTAAAATATGTAGCTTGTATTTATTTTAAACGGTTATTTAAATCATGCAAATACAATTAAAACATTGCCTTAAATGTAGGTTTTGGCTCTTTGTGCATTGAATAAATCTTCTGAATACAATAGTTGTTTGTTAAACTAAATAGTGCAGCAGGAACATTTCATATGTGTTAAAGATTATGCATTTTTACATTATAATGAACATTTGACCATGTTCTGTTAGCTTAAATACATTTCCAGATAATTTCTAACACATAACAATCCAAATATATACAGTAGTCAAGGTAAAAACTACAAACAGGCTACATTTACAGAGGCTGCTGCGCTTCATCAAGCAGAAAATGTGAGTTGCTGTAAGTACGTTATGTAATATGTTTAGTAATGTGTCACCAGTAGTATGTAAAGCCTGATCCGTCCTCAAGCACACAGTCGGTTAGTGATCAGAATATATGGGTCACTGTGTGTGTTTGTGTTCAGTGTCACTGATAACTGCACGTCCAGGAGCGTGGCGTCACCAAATCCCAGAATCCCGCCTGAGTGCACAAAACACACACATAAAACTATTCAATATGGTTTACAGCGAAAGTGAACTGTTTTGTGTAGTTTATACTACAAGGCATGCTTGATTCTGATTGGCTGATGAGCATTCTAAGGTGATTTTCAGATAAATGCACAGCTAAAATAGTTCCGGAAGATTGAGCGCATTATAGCTCCATATCACTACGCTGAATGAGTTCAGTTATTTTAAAGCATATGTTTTAAAGCATTGCTGAATGCTTGATTCTGATTGGCTGATGAGCATTCTAAGGTGATTTTCAGAGAAATGCACGGCTGACGTAGTTCCGGCAGGTTTTGAGCGCATTATAGCTCCGTATCACAACGCTGAATGAGTTCAGTTATTTTAAAGCATATGTTTTAAAGCATTGCTGAATGCTTGATTCTGATTGGCTGATGAGTGTTCTAAGGTGATTTTCAGATAAATGCACAGCTACAGTAGTTCCGGCAGGTTTTGAGCACATTACTGCTCCATATCACTACACTGAATGAGTTCAGTTATTTTAAAGCATATGTTTTAAAGCATTGCTGAATGCTTGATTCTGATTGGCTGATGAGTGTTCTAAGGTGATTTTCAGATAAATGCACAGCTACAGTAGTTCCGGCAGGTTTTGAGCACATTACTGCTCCATATCACTACGCTGAATGAGTTTAGACCAAAACCTGACAAATACAGTCTCAAATACAACATCTGAACAGTGGATTTTGCGTCGGAGACCAGAGAAGCAGAATAATTGACAGCCGTCCATTAAATTATCAGAAAATAAGGCAGTAAATTATATTTGAACTTGCGCAGTAGACGCAATGTGCCGTGCCGACAATTCACCTCTATTCATGCATTTGCTTGTTATATGCTTGATTCTGATTGGCTGATGGTCACTCTAAGGTGTTTGGTTATTGTCAGCTAAAATCAGAGCTGAGGTAGTTCCGGCAGGTTTTGAACATATTGCAGCTCCATATCACTCCGCAGAATGATTATAGTTATTTTAAAGCATACGACTGATGAAAATCACATCAAATCTCAAATTCAACATCTGAACAGTGGATTTAGCTAATAATGCACTCCGGGACATTGAATTATTCTAATTAATTTGCTAGAGTTGAATTATTTAATCTTGCATGGTAGATTTCTGTGCTTTCATGACTAATTCATTGCTCGTTGCGCATTATTCATGTCATTATCACCAATAATTCACCTCTTTTTGTGTATTAGCTTTAACTTTGTATGTAATTTACTCATGTGAATGCTTAATTTCACATTTGGTGTGAACGCAGCATGACAGCCACTCCGCTTCACATTGTGTCGGAATTATTCTCTAATAATACAACAGCCTCCCATCAGTTATTTCTCATTTATACTATGGGCTTGCTGAATTCTTGATTTTGATTGGCTGAACTCGTCATCTGTGCCGTGTCGATAATTCACCTCTATTCATGCCTTTGCTTGATTCTGATTGGCTGATGGTCGCTCTAAGGCAGGGGTGACCAACCCTCTTCCTGCAGATTTCAGTTGCAACCCATATCAAACACACCTGCCTGTAATTATCAAGTGCTGTTCTGGTCCTAATTAACTGGTTCAGGTGTGTTTGATCAGGGTTGGAGCTGAACTTTGCAGGAAGGTCGACCTCCAGGAACAGGCACCACTGCTCTAAGGTGTTTGGTTATTGTCAGCTAAAATCAGAGCTGAAGTAGTTCCGGCAGGTTTTTGAGCAAATTACAGCTCCATATCACTCCACAGAATGATTTCGGGTCATTTAAAGATGAAACTGATGAAAATCACATTAAAACACAACAGAAGGTTTTGGAGGAGATATGGAAAACACTAGTGCTACACACAGGAGCAGTCTGAGGAGAAAAACCTGACAAATAAACTCTCAAATACAACATCTGAACAGTGCATTTAGCTGTGAGAACTGGAGTATAAGCACAATAATGCACTCCGGGACATTCAATTATTACAAATTATTTTGCTAGAGTCGAATTATTTGATCCTGCATGGTAGATTTCTGTGCTTTCATGGCAAATTCATTGTACATTGCGCATTATTCGAGTCAGCGGCACCAATAATTCACCTCGGTTTGTGTATTTGCATTGGCTTTGTGTGTAATTTATTATTATTATTATTATTTGGTGTGAACGCAGCACTCCATTCACATTGTGGCTGAATTATTTTCTAATAATACAACAGCCTACCATCGATTGTTCCTCATTTACGCTTGATTCTGATTGGCTGCTGAGCGTTCTAAGGTGTGTCAGATAAACGCACAGATCAAGTAGTTCCGGCAGGTTTTGAGTGCATTACAGCTCCATATCACTGAGCTGACGGATTTTAGTTATTTTAAAACATACAACATGCAAAAATCACATCAAATACAACATCTGAACAGTGATTTTAAGGCGAATTCCTGCTTTCGTGGCAAATGTCTTGGCTGCAATGATAATTCGCCTCTATTCTTGCTTTTGCAATCACTTTGTATATCATTTACTGGTGCAATTAATTCCTCATTTGGTGTGAACACAGCTTAACAGCAACTCCACTTCACATTGTGGCTGAATCTCCATTTTGGGTTCCTCATTTATACTATGAACTTGCTGAATGCTTGATTCTGATTGGCTGATAGTTATTAGTTGTTTGGTTATTTTACGTTAGCTAAAGTGGTCCCAGCAGGTTTAGAGCGCATTACAGCTTCATAACACTACGCTGAACGATTTGAGTTATTTTAAAGCATACGACAGACGGAAATCACATCAGAACACAACAGGAGGCTTTGGAGGAGATGTGGAAGAAATCTTTGGTTGTGCGTTATTTTCTGATGATGCAACAACCCGTTGTCAAATATTCCTCACACTACATGAATGCATTTTTAAAGCAAGTCCATTGAATTATTAGGAAATAATGCACAACCGATGTGGTGAAGTTTCTGTTATGTTCTTCTATCCCGTCAATTATTCCTCAGTTATACTAGGGGCTTGCTGAATGCTTGATTCTGATTGGCTGATGAGCATTCTAAGGTGTGCCAGATAAATGCACACATAAAGTAGTTCCGGCAGGTTTTAAACACATTACAGCTCCATATCACTGAATAATTTGAGCTTTTAAAGCAAACGACACAGCAGATGGCTTTGGAGGAAGCAACCTTGTTTTCTGATAATGTAACAACCTGCCATCAGTTATTCCTTACATAACATGAATGCATTTTAAAATAAGTCCATTGAATTATTAGAAAAATAATGCACAATTAAGGTGTTGCTGTAGCTGTTACCCTTTGGATGTGTATTATTGTCTAATAATCAACAGCCTCCCATCAGTTATTCCTCATTTATACTATGGGTCTGTTGAATGCTTGATTCTGATTGGCTGATAAAGTGTGCCTTCATGTACAGATAAACGCACAGCTAAAGTAGTTCCGGCAGGTTTTGAGCACATTACAGCTCCATATCACTATACGCTGAATGATTTGAGTTATTTTACAGCTTATGATAGTCACAAGTCACATCCAAACACAACAGGAGGCTTTGGAGGAGATGTGGAAGAAATCACGTGCATTATTTTCTGATAATGCAACAACCTGTCGTCAATTATTCCTCACATAACATTGATGCATTTTTAAAACAAGTCCATTGAATTATTAGAAAGTAAGGCACACCTGAGGTGGGGATGTTGCCGTTTCATTTTGGGTGTGCATTATCCTCTAATAATCCAATGTACCGGAGTCAATGGCTCCTTACATAAGACACATTTGTTCTGTCAAAGATGATGATTCCTCATAGTTGACTCCTGCTTTGAATCAGAGTGACTCTGCAGTGCCACCTAGTGAGTGATGAGAACATGTTCGCATTGCAATTTTAAGTTGTGCAGTATTTGCTGCAATGTGTTATTGATGTTATTTCATAATGTTACGTCCCTCAGTCTCTCATATTTATTTCTGCTGTGTGAGCTGTCACCACACCATCTGGCAGCATCTTCTGCTGGCTTTGCTGGTTTTGTAGCTTAATCCTGGACAGAACTTAATCATCTCCGTCTTTGAGCCACATCTGCACTGTGCGCCTTCGTGACCAAACACTGATCCGTTAATCGCAAAGAGCAAGTGTGAGTGTTTTATAGAGTGTGTGTGAGATTGTTTGGTCATGAGTTGGCCCACACGCAATCTGTGCGCGCAGATTTCTGCAGATTTTTAGGCCATCGTTGAGTCTATGTGTTTACTTTTGTAAATGTGTAAATTTTATATTTATTCTGTTTTTGAATTAATTTAACTAATTTATTGTAATTATAATAATAGCAATATTATAATGTTCATATGAATTATTTACAATACAGATTTTCTTTGTGTATATTTATTTGTATATATATATATATATATATATATATATATATATATATATATATATATATATATATATATATATAGATAGATAGATAGATAGATAGATAGATATAAATAAATTTATATATATTTATATCTATCTTAATATAAATATCTATCTATCTATATATATATTTATATATATATATATATATATATATATATATATATATATATATTTATATATATTTATATTTATATATATTTATATTTATATATTTTTATATATTTATTTATATATATTTATATTTATATATATTTATATATATTTATATTCATTTATATATATATTTATATTTATATATTTTTATATATTTATTTATATATATATATTTATATTTATTTATATATATTTATATTTATATTTATTTATATATATTTATATTTATATATATATATATATATATATATATATTTATATTTATATTTATTTATTTATATTTATATATATTTATATTTATATATATATTTATATTTATATATATTTATATTTATATATTTATATTTATATATTTTTATATATTTATTTATATTTATATTCATTTATATATATATTTATATTTATATATTTTTATATATTTATTTATATATATATATATTTATATTTATTTATATATATTTATATTTATATATATTTATATATTTATATTTATTTATATATATTTATATTTATATATATTTATATATTTATATATATTTATATATATTTATATTTATATATATTTATTCATATTTATATATATTTATATATATTTATAGTTATATATATATATGTAAATATTTTGTATATATTTGTATACTAAAATAGTAGATATATTAGATGAGAGACTTGTTTTGTTTACCAAATAAGTGGATCTAATTGGATTTTACATTGTAAACATCAAAGTAAAACATTTACTATTTTTTTTATTTCATATATTAAGTTTGTAATTATGATACTCCTAAAATCATTCTGCATAAATCCACAGACTTTTTTACAGAATTCTCCACAGAAATAACAAAAATTGTCCGCAGATCCTGTCTGGCCCTAGCCATGAGCACTGCTGAAAGAGAATCCCGTAGGTTCACATATACAGATGATTCCACTACACAATGAACAAATACAAGATACAGTAACTTCACCTTTTATATCCAAAATTTGGACTATTTCCTTTTCTTTTTTTTTTTCTTTTTTTTCAATGAATAAATGAAGGAAAGATTAATTGGGAGGTTTCTCTTAAAGGGACAGTTCACCCAAAAATGAAAATTCTGTCATCATTTCCTCATTCTTAATTTTGTTTCAGTTTTATTCGACTGTTAAACACAAATGAAGATATATTGAAGAATGCTGGGGTAAAAAAATTATATTTTGTTCCTACTATGGATCATACCTGTCAGCATTGGGATGTGAAAATAAGGGATATGCCCACCATAATAAGGGATGGTTATAACACCCCCCTCCCCCCATGCTATGTTCAATTGCAGCTTTTTCATTGTAAATAAACAGTTAAATGGTCCTTAATATGTTTTATTATTATTTACAAAAGAAAAATTAAATAGTATACATTAGCAGCAAATACATTAGCAAACAGTTCAGCTTATTATAATTAAAAGCTATTATAATGAAATGGAATCAAGCTATCAGATCTCAATAGCCGTTTCTTCACTGTATAACTTGCACATTCTGATTAAAGAGCAACGATTGAATCTCTTATTTATTTAGATTTTTTGCATTAAATAACAGGTGTCACTTTAAAAAGGCACAGATCTAACGTTTTAATGAAAGCTTTCGATTGCTTTCCTAACTTTTTATGCACATTTATGACGAAATTAGTGTGTTTAAAAAAAAAACACCACCAAGATCCACATATTCAGATATTATTATTATTATTACTATTATTAATTATGTGTATTTGTCTGTTTAAACACACACCCAGACTTTCACTCCGCTTCAAATCGCGTGTACAGAATCCGTTTGGTAAACAGCGTCTGTTTATTACTGTGGAGCGCGTCAGCTGACAGTCACGCACCGCTACATGACTGTTTTCAGGATTGCATATGAAGGGGAGACGGTAATAAAAAGGAAATAAAAATCCCGCCGTTTTTTATTTATTTCAAAGTGTTTCCATGCCTAAACAAAGCGAAAGCACAGAACAGACTCACATTAAGAGCAAGGGGCGACCCCTGGTGGTTCGGCGGTATGGGTTGCGTATAGCTCGGCTCAGCTCTTTAATGTTTATTTGCCACCCTTCAGAGAAAGACTGAAAATACAGGAAAATACCTTTACGGGATGATAGCGGGATAGAACTGTAAAATACGGGAGAATCCCGGGAAAAACGGGAGGGTTAACAGGTATGTTATGGATGTCGTTAGATGTTTTTTTCCAACATTTTTCAGCATTGTTCAACAGAACAAAGAAATTCATAAATTCACCCACTTAAATGTGAGGAAATAAGGATATTTTCAGTTTTGAGTGCGCTGTCTCTTTAAGAAAAAACCTTGAGATTATAAATGTTGATTTAAAATGGAGGATTATTGTAATTCAGATTTTCCTTATTAAAAAAAAATAATAGTAAAAAAGTCAGAATCGTGAGCTCTTACCCCGGTGCGCGGGCAGTGAATCTGTGCATACCACTCCAGACAGTACAGACACACGTGGACACCCTGACCGATGAACAGACACGTCCACATGATGATGTTCCACACTGGACTCTTGCGTTTGTCATTCATGGCGAAGTTGAACACCACTGGAAAGGTAAGAAAGAAAAGCACCGCATTTCTGCCTGTTCATTAACTAAGTAATAGAGAGCCCGGTGAGCCTTTTATGTCGTCCTAGTTGCACTGACATTTTTGGGTAAATGTTTGACAAAATATTCATGCATTTACTCATCAAATTATGTGTTAATTAAATTATAATATAATCATACTGGATGTATGTAAATATAATAATAAACTAATGAATATGTGCATAAATGCATGTATGAGTGAATGAAAGACTGTAGGCACAAATTAACAATTCAATGAATGCTGCGGTTACTCCTCTGTGCTTGCATGCATTTATTCACTGTCCTACTTCATGCATGCATTCATTTATATCATTATTTTTTGCATGCAATCATTCATGTATTTATGCATATGTTAATTTATGCATGCATGCATTTTCTCATGTAAACATTGAATTAGCATGCAATTATTCATGCATTTATGCATCTTTTTGTTAATGCATACATTTTTAAATTCAGCCATGCATAAATCTTTTTAACTATATTTATTAATTCATGCATGCACGCATTTTTTCATGTATGTATTTAATTTGTGCATGCAATCATTCATTAATTTATGCATACATTTATTAATTCAGATATGCATGAATATTTTTAGCTATATTAATTCATGCATGCATGCATTTTTTTCAATCATATATTTCATTTGTGCATGCAATCATTCATTATTTTCGCATATATTTGTTAATTCAGATATGTATGAATCTTTTCAACTATATTTATTAATTCATGCATGCATGCATTTTTTCATCTATGTATTTAATTTGTGCATGCAATCATTCATTAATTTATGCATACATTTATTAATTCAGATATGCATGAATATTTTTAGCTATATTAATTCATGCATGCATGCATTTTTTTCAATCATATATTTAATTTGTGCATGCAATCATTCATTATTTTCGCACATATTTGTTAATTCAGATATGCAAGAATTTTTTCAACTATATTTATTATTCATGCATTTTTCATGTATATATTTTATCTGGACTTTACTAGAACTTCTCTGTTAAGCTGCTTCGATACAATCTACATTGTAAAATCGCTATAGAAATAAAGATGAATTGAATTTATGTATGCAATCATTCATGCATTTATGCATATATTTATTGCTTTACAAATACATATACTTATTCAAGTTTGTTTATTAATTTTATGCATGCATGCATTTTTTTCTTGTATATAATTTGTGTATAATTCATGCATTTATGCATATATTTATTCAGACATGCATGCATTTATTCAAGTATATTTATTCATGCGTGCATACATGTATATTGTTGCATTTGTTAAAACCTGCTTTTGCACAGCACCCTTTAAAGCGGTCTCATAACTGTGAAAACACATTTCATCATGGGAGCAGAATGCATCAAACCTGCTCTATAAACTACACTGATTTGTGTGTATTGTGTGTATATTGGAGTATTCCTATAATGCAGTTTTGTTTGTTTTCCTGTTTTCTTACCACCAATGCCTGCAAACGTGCAGAACATCACCGGGTAGAAGAAGCCGAAGCCCATGGTGAAGGCGTACTCGTGAACTAATGCAGAAACGGCGAACACCGAGAGCGTGGCCACCGAGCGCAGCTTATACCCCGACAGCTGATAGACAGAGCAGAAAACACACACTCGCAATCATCCTGACGTGAGCTGCAAGTGTAAGGATCAGTCAAACACTCACCCAGAGGAAATCTCTGTAGCCGTAATAGTAAAGCCAGTCGTGCACCACAATGTTCCACGTGCGGTAATAATTAGCAAACGAAGTGGAGTTCCACCAGTCCTGATAAAACACACACACCAGAGCGTTAACACACGCATGTGCACACATGTTCTTCTTTTATTATAAGTAATTAGTGCGTAAGTGGTACAAAACAAATGTAATGTTTCATTTAAATAGAAATCTTTCATACACAGTTTTAAAAATCACAGAAGTAATGAAGTTTGGGCTCAGATGTGCATTTAATTCACTATATAGGGAGGTTAAATTAGTTAGCTAACAATAACTGACAACAAATCTACGAATACATTTATTAATCTTTGTTAGTTAGATGTTTTATTTAAAAAAAACAGTACAGAAACGACTTAATATTAACTTAGTGTTGTGTAAAATTGTAAGATATATCAGCTTACAGAACTTTATTTTAAAATACACTTAAATTAGACTTGATTATCAAGCACCAATAATAGTTGTTGTTTTGGTTTTAGTCAACATGCATACTCACTTTATAAAACATGCGGTCGGCAAAGCGCAGCATTTCTGCGAAAGCATTGAGCCAGCAGTGCAGAAATGCGTAAAAGCCCAGCATTAATATCAGCATTCCTGCAAAACCACAATGAACTGAGTCTCGGATCACACACACACACACGCACACACACACACACCACATGAGAACATCAGCACTACCCTACTGAAAAAAACAGCTTAAACCAGCCTAGGCTGGTTGGCTGGTTTTAGCTGGTTGACCAGCCTGGTTTTAGAGGGGTTTTGGCCATTTCCAGGCTGGTTTCCAGCCATTTCCAGCCTGGTTTTAGCTGGTCAGGCTGGATAATGACCAGCTAAAACAAGCTTGACCAGCCTAGCCAGGCTGGGAGCCCAGCCAAAACCAGCTATGTCCAGCTTAAACCAGGCTGGTCAGGCTGGTTTTAGCTGGATTTAGCTGGTCATTTTTTCAGCCTGACCAGTTAAGACCAGGCTGGAAATGGCTGGAAACCAACCTGGAAATGGCCAAAACCCCTCTAAAACCAGGCTGGTCGACCACCTAAAACCAGCCAACCAGCCTAGGCTGGTTTTAAGCTTGATTTTTCAGCAGGGTAATCATCTGCAGGAGCTCGTTTGAGTTAATCTTGTGAGTTGGTGCAGTTTGGTGGAGGTTTCTGAATTGATTGAGCGCTGACATGTCAGTTCAGAAACTCCCTGATGGATGTTGATGTAGAATGATGAGTGTATAGAAGTGGAGTGTGTGTTTGTTTATGTTTGTATTGGTGTTTGTGTTTGGGTTTATGTTGGTGCGCGTTTGAGTGTATATATGTGTTACGTTCGCTTGCAGAGCCTATTTTGGATATGTGTGTGCGTTTGTTTGTTTGTTTGTGGGTGTGTCGCTTCATGCGTGTGTTACAGGTACGAACGGCATTGGAGGATCCGCATTTCGTGCAGATGACGTTGGCCGCTGATGCTGGGTTTGCGCCACTAATCGCTGGTCGGCGTAGCGTTTAAAGGGCACATAGTTTACCTCTTTTCTATGATGTAATATTAATATTATGGTTCTTCTGAGTGTGCCAGTTTAGGTTCAGTTTAAAACACAATTCAGATTGTTTTATTATAATGTGTTAAAAAGTGTCATGTTGGGGGCGTGTCCACAGCTCGCTGATTTATGGGTGTGTTGCTTCACATGTAGATTAGTTTCGGCTTCCCGCCCAATGTAACAAGGGGGCGGGGCCATGAGCTCACCCGCTCTGCGTTTGCAACAGTCTGACAGGCAGACAGAGAAGGAGCAGGAGTGAGAGGATCAGCAATCAGTCGTACATATATATAAAGTATAGGTAGACTCAATGAGAAGTACACATGTTTGCAAACCAGCCTAAAGATACAACCAATAATTCTGATTAGAGCGATAATGTGGAGAATATTGATCTTGTGTTGAGCCCAATGAGCCTTGCATCTAAAAATAGAGCTAGCGTGTTCCTTTAGTGATATCGCTTCGACTCACGCTGAAAATGGCGGACGTGAATCAATAAACTGAGGATATGATGACGCGCCTGTCAATCAATATTGGTGGGCGGGGGGACCGCTCTCCTACGTAAAGTAGCGGTCGGTTTGAAAACCACTCCAATTGGTCCACCGTTTTTTATGTTGTTAAATTGAAAAACAAGCACTGGGTGTGTTTATATCACCCCAATATGACGCTCTATACACCATACATGCACATATGTCTGTCCAAACAGCTTGAAAAGTAGATTTTTTACCATAGGTGCCCTTTAAAAGCCGAGCCCAAACTGCAATGGCGATCTCTCTCTCTCTCTCTCTCTCTCTCTCTATCTCTATCTCTCTCTCTCTCTCTCTCTCTCTCTCTCTCTATCTCTTTCCATCTCTCGCTCCTACTCCTTCTGTGTTTCTCTGTGAGGACAGTCTCTCTTGCGAGGGCTAGGGTGAGAGAATGTGTTTTGCTTGTGTTTAATGCTCTTGTCTAAAGTTTTGAGATCTGAAAGTGCAGTGTGTTTGCTTGTGAACTTGTCCAGTTAACAGATGTGTTTGAGTGATACCTCGGAGAGGTTGTAGGATACGTTTTGGCCCTAACGGCCTTCCATATAGGAGTGAGCAAGTCGCGCGATATCCATATACAACACCGAGATTCATCTTTGTATTAGTTCAGTAGGTTCAGGAGAATGTGCTGCTTTGTGTATGTTTTGTTTTTAGTTAGAGTAGTTAAGACGTTTGGTACGTTGAAGATGTTTCTTTTCATGCTTTTCTTTTCATATTTAGTTTAGTTAGTTGAACACAGTTACTGAGATTTATTATATTTATTTCTTTGATTTAAGCACATCTAACTACTTCCTCTCCCCCCAGTAAGTCATCATTTATTTATTGTTAATATTTTTCTTTCACTGTATAATATATTTTCACTGGTTTCACTGGAAGTATGGGCAATAATCAATTGCAGTGATATTTGGTTCTTCAGTCGTTTCTTTCTCCCTCCATTTGTTATACACACACTCATCTCTTATATGTTATGTCAAACACCCTTAGTTTATTATTAACATCTAAAAGGACGTAACAGTGTATTTGTGTGAAATATTGTTTGTGTGTGTGTGTTTGTGTGTGTGTGCGGTACCTGGGAACGCAGCGTGGAAGAGCGTCAGTATGAGTGTGCGTGTGCTGAACTGCAGGCCGCTCTTGTTCCTGAACACAGGGATGCAGAGACGCTCCAGGATGAAGTACAGGTAGAAGAGACTCGCCAGCACCTGTCAAACACACGACAACACCTCACTCAAGTGACAATAATGACACATTTTTACATTTCTACCACAATAAAAAAATAAAAATCCCTTTCCTTGTATTTACTGTAGTAATTGCATGTAATTGTGCATAGTTACATGCAGCTAAACCTAACCTGCACTCTTACTCACCATATAGTAAGTGCATGTAATTAAATAATATTACTCGGTATTTAAATGAACTTACACTGTAACAACAATCTAAAATTGTATACTGTTGAACATTTCATGTGAAATGTTAACTCTTTTTCCAAATGTGCTGTTTAAGTTAGATTTAAGTGCTGTTTTACAGAGCAGGGACATTATTTTCTAGGATATTATTTTAACTGGAGAAAGTCTTGTTGCTTTTAGCTTTGCAGACAAAATAAATAAATAAATGTGTATAAATAAATAAATAAAAGTAGACCTCTTAAGAGTTAATTTAGAACAAACCACTGTTATACAATGACTTGCCTAATTACCCTAATTTTACCCTAATTAACCCAGTTAAGCCTTTAAATGTCACTTTAAGCTGTATAGAAGTGTCTTGAAGAATATCTAGTCTAATATTATTTACTGTCATCATGACAAAGAGAAAATAAATCAGTTATTAGAGATGAGTTATTAAAACTATTATGATTAGACATGTTAAATATTAATTTCTTCATTAAAAAGCACTTGGGAAATATTAGAAAAAGTATTTAAAAATGATTTTGTCTTCATTATAAACTTGCAATTCTAAAGGGGAGATTTATTTTTATTTATTATTGAGATTTTCCTTTAAAACAAAGCAAAGTAATCTGCCAATGGGGTGAAAAGTTAATTATTTTTCTTCCCCTTTGGCAGATTATTTAGCTTGTTTTAAAGAAAAACTCACTTAATTTTGACTCATTATTTCTGAAAACAAGCCAATATTGGTTACTTGTTTAGAAGTGCAAGTCATTTTTTTGTTATTTTGACTAGAAACAAGACAAAAACTCTGCATTTACCAGCATTTATCTGAGCTGTTATGCAAATTTATCTTAAGAGTATGAGTAAATGTTTGTATGAATATTTCTACTTGACACATTACAGATTTCTACATTGATCTATTTTAGTTCATTTGAGCTAACAATGAAAAGTACATCTCTAGCAGGTGCATAAACACAGTCTTTGTTTTTGTTTACTCCATGTAGTTCTGAAAGCTGAGATGCATCTTTGGATTTTCGCAGACGCATCAAGGTAAGTGTGCAAAGGTCCCTCTCACGCTCACAGACACACATACACACACTTTAATTTGATGTTATATTCCATATAAATTAATCAAAAGTCTTTTTGAGCTACTTTTTATATTGAAAATAAGTTATTTTGTGTGTTTTTCACCAAATCAGGCAAATCATTCATGAATTTGGCAATTAAATTGTAAAAATTCTGTAATTTTCTAAACAATTTGATCAGGACTGAGGTTGAGTAACAGATTTATGCAAAAATAAATTTAATCTGGTGCCTTTTACAGCAGTTTAATTTAGTGGATGTTTTCATCCCCAACAAAACAAATGGGTAAAAAAAATTTGCCCAGAGTATATCATTGAGTTTTAAAAAAAAAAAAGTCAAAGAAATTTTTTCCCAAAATATGTGACAAAGGGAAGTTTCATAAACTAGTTTAGAGAGGAACACGTGATATGATCAACTTCAGCTGATCCTCATCACTAATCATTAGCTAGCCTATCGGAGCACTCCAAAACTACTATATATATTCTAGCTAAACTTCATTCCCTATCTCTGTTTTCGGAACACCCCCTCCCAACCCCCCCTATCCTTCCATTATCCCTCCTTCTCTTTGATCGGGCAACACGGTGGCTCAGTGATTAGCACTGTTGCCTCGCAGCAAGAGGGCCACAGGTTCAAGGCCCATTCGAACCAGTTGGCACTCCCTGCGTGGAGTTTGCATGTTCTCCCTGTGTTTGCGTGGGTTTTCTCCGGGTCCTCCGGTTTCCTCCCACAGTTCAAAAACATGTACATAAGTGAATCAGAATACAGTCACAAGCACCCAGCGCATATACATGCCTAACCAACCAGTATCACCCATTAGCCAGAAGCAGGGGGACATTCGAGAAACACCTGATCTCGTGTCCCTCCTAATGCTCATTAACTAGGCGGGAACCTTGGGCTCATCTATCTCCGAGCTCAGGGTTCTCTCCCGGGACAGCATGCCAAACCTGCTATTATAGTTGAGCATTATCTAAGTGTGAACTCTTGAAATAAGATTTGTCACCAAAATCATTCTGCTAGCTGAAATTAAGACTGAAAATCCCCCTAGAGTGGATTAAAACATCCCCAACAGCACATAAGGGTTAATAATACTTCATGCACCTGAACTGAAAATCCATATCATATCTTAACAACGATTATGAAGTACTATAGTGCATATATTGTTCATTGTTAGTTACTGCTCTCATACTTTATTTTAAGGTACTTTTTCTGCTATTAACAAACCATTCAGTGCCTCAATAAACCCCTAATAAACAACACACTACATCTCTTTCTGCCGTTTATGCATGTATATTCTTTATACAGTATATTTCCATAGCACTATGAGCTCTTATATAAACATAAATAATTTTGCGATCTCAGTTCATGCACCCTTTAACACCAGTGATTAGTCAATCGCACCTTCAGAAAGTTCTTGCCCACAAACGTCCATCTGATGTTTGGGTTTCTAAAAGGGAACAACAAACAGTGAGGATATTGATTTCTCCATCTGTCATGCTGTGATGCTGTGTGTCAGGTGTTTACCGCGGATAAACCTCACGGTAGATCAGAGTCGGGCAGAACAAGAAG
>NC_079440.1:61413496-61468496 GCF_903798145.1 Danio aesculapii
GAATAACTGTCTGTAAAATGTATAAGAACCTAGTGCCTGCTGTACAGGTGAGAGTTTCTTTCGATGACGCCACAGCCACGCTGAGTTCTTATTAAAGGATTCTTCTTTGAAGATAACCGAAGTTCTCCCTGGTTTTTTGGGCTCGTCTTAGAGATTTCACAACAGTTTGGTGTCGTGAGCCAGATTAGTAAAATTCACAACAGGTCTTAGCACATTTACAATGTCCCCAGGCTCTCTGCTTCAGACCACTGGTATAAACTACTGATTGTAAAATGACTAATTATATAGTAGGATAGAGACAGGAGTTGAACACGATTATGAAGGAGAATAATCAATACTACTTGTATAATTAATTAGTATAAGTATCAGTGTGATACACTTGAGAAGATATCATCTTGAATACTTTTAAAAATATTCAATATTAATAATGATCAGTGTTGCCAATCTAGTGACTTTTTTTGGTGTTACTGGAGATTTTCATAGACTCATCACAGCTAGCTGCGGGTGATGCCGTCAGAGCACTTAGGGCCTACTCACACTATGCTATCTGAACCATGCCCAGGCCCGTTTCCCGGATCGTTTGAGAAGTGTGAGTGCTCTGAATCGGGCTCAGGCACGGTTCACTTGGCCGACGCTGGCCCGGTTGGAAGAGGTGTGCCAGAGCCCAGTTCACTTGGGCTTTGGTGCGGTACGCTTGTGTGTGAGTGCAAAACGCACCAAAGCCCGAAACTGAAAGCGAGACGTGTAAGGACTGTTTCATATGCGTTTATTAATCGTTCTTACTGTTCAATGAATGCAAACTGTCATAGTTTATTGAAGACACAAACCTCTCACTTCACGAAAACTCCGCTCCTTCAGCAAGCCTCCTAACTCCTGCAGCACGAGGACTTTATGATTGTTTATGAGCGTCAAAAGTGGCTGATCTGTTCAGCGAAATATTTGACTGCGTGTCGCTGCATATCAAATGACTCAAACTACAATATAACTGAAGAAATCTTCACTGTGCTGAGCGAGAGCGCTTACTGAACAGAGCATCATCGATGACGTCATCGTGCCCAGGCCCGAATGTAATGTGAGTGCGGGCCGTCAGGGGAGACGGGAAGGGGGACAAGCGTGCTTTGGCCAGGTTCAAGGCAACTGTACATAGTGTGAGTACACCCTTAAAGGCTGCCCAGACCTTATTCTTCAACGCAGAAGTGTGCTCGTTTTTGCAATTGTTTTAGAACTTCCGATTTAGTCGCCTATGGGAGAAATAACTAGGAATAATGAACAACAGAAAACGGTCAAACTACTCGCTCTACAAACAGGTGTTTGCATGACTAAACAGACAAAGTAGAATAATATAATAAGAAAACATCAGTTTGACACATCAAGCAGCAAAACAAGCTGTTTTTAACGTCTAGAAATGAATGGAAGTGAATAAGACCGGGAATCTTGGCTGCACCTGCTCATACTTGCAGCCTGAGAGCAGATCACTCCTCTGTGTACCGCAAGCGTGAGGTATTTTCCTCGTAACGTTACAGTCAAACCGATCTGCTTCTCCGTTGTTTTAAATTGAACAATTTAATTTGCCAATTTATTCTTTTCTTGTTTACAATCAGAGAGATTTCAGTGACAGTTTAGAAACTTGTGTGAGTTTATTATGTCTAGGAGAGAACTGCAAATTCATTATACATCTATATTGATATACAGTTTTCAAAAAATACATTTAATTAAATTGACATGCATATATAAAGCGTAGTTCAAATATAAATACCCCGTTGTTAACCATAGGCTATGGAGAGAGATTAGACTCAATAATAATTCACGCAAAAGACACGATGTACACATGCGTAGCCAAATTCACGTACGTAAAATATTTATTTATACTTACAAAAACAATTCACATGCACAAAATAAAATACATTTTCATAAAATACGTTTCACAAATGCAAAACATCCTGCCAGAAACCGGCAACTCGTACCTCTCAGCCAATCAGATGAGAGCTGTACTCGATGTCAACCACTCTGCGCTCCTTTTGCGCAGTCTGTTCCTCTAACCAACATGGCGGATACTCCTGTAAGTCAATACTGTTTCCTACTAGTTTGTGTATACGCTTTTTATAGTAGAATCTGAGTGTATTTTCAGTAACTCAATAGAAAAGTGCTTGTGTTAGAGCGCATCCCGCTCTTCACCTGCCATGCTAAATAGAGGAGTATTCTTCTTCTTAGAGGATCATCTCCGTTAATCAAGTCAGACTGCGCAAATGGTGCGCACAGTGAAGCGCTTCGGTCATTCCCGCGTTCTCAGGGAGTTGTGATTGGTTGAACAGTAAGCTCGCATCTTATTGGCTACAGGGCACGAGTGACTCACGTGGGAGGTGTGTGCTGGCAGGAAAGTCTCAAAAATGCACACACTCGTATTCAGGGTGAGTCGTACGTGAGAGAGGATTTGCACATTCTCATTCAGGATGAACTCGTGAATTTTAAACATTCAAAACTTTTTGTACACTCTTATATATTTGCAAATGGTGTTTTGCATTTGTGAAACGTATTTTATAAAAATGTATTTTTATTTTGTGCATGTGAATTGTTTTTGTAAGTATAAATAAATATTTTTTACGTACGTGAATTTGGCTACGCATGTGTACATCGTGTCTTTTGCGTGAATTATTATTGAGTCTAATCTCTCTCCATATAGGCTGCTAAACAAAAACTGCTGGACGTGATGACATCAGTGATATTGTAAATTGACGTATGACGTAATCTAGCGACATTTAGTGACTTTTTGAGCCGAGCTTAGCGCCTTTTCATTGAAAGTAGTTGGCAACACTGCGTGTGATCTCTGTAGCACTCGCTGTAGCAAGCGGAGCTGCAAATCATCCGGTCTGCTTGCTAACACTGTGCTGAAGGTTTATGTGCATCATATTCGTTCTCAATCTCGCTCAGGCCTGTAAACACAGCGCCCCCTCTGTTCAAAACATGTATCGCGATTCATTTAATATTTCTACTGATTTGAATCGTTACATATTTGATTTAATTTTCAACTCACAGTGACTCGTTACATCCCTAGTTGTATGTCCTATAGTCCGATAACGTGTTATTTCGCTAACACTTTGTGAATTTTGCATGCTAGCTTGCTTGATTTGTATTAAGTTAAAGCCTCCTGCACATCAGGTTCGTACTGGCTTATCGCCAATTCACCAATCCATTTACACTACATATGAGTCTGAACATGCAAAATCTCTTCCTGACAGTAGATGGCGTTTAATGAAAATCAGAAACACTCCAGTCCAGTACTTTACACCTCTGACATTCACTTGTTGCACAGAAGAAATCTTGTCCATGCTTTTTTTTTCTGTGTGTATTTAATGCATACACTTTCCCTCATCTGTTTATCATCCTCCACTACAGCATGCAAACACCTGAGAAAGGTTAGCAGGATAAAAGCTACAAGTCAAGCTGAATGGCCTGTTAGCATGTTATTTTGTTTGTATATAAACCATACCTGTTCTAATATGATGATGAATCGTGATGCAGGCGGCAGCTGATAATGCAGGACCATATAGACTGGAAATATTCCCAGCATGCTTATCTGGGCAGCACATAGAATTATAGCAGTGACGACGCAAACACAGGTCCTGTGGTGGCCATTGTGGTACAGTCCTGCCCACACCCTGAGCACATGGTACGGTCCGAGCAAAGTGTAGGAGAACATGAGCGTCCAGCAGCAGATGACCACATTTAACTGACCAAATGCATAGTAGAACAGACCCAAATCCAGAACCAGCCTGAAACACACACAATAGTGAATAAACAGCGTTTCCATTCGATGGGTCAAAGAGAATTAAATCATCCTGATTAATGTGGTGAATATCAGCCAGAAAAATGTAGTTTTGTGCAGTATAGCCACTGTGGGTTTTTAAACCCGCTCTTTAAGACGCTTCTGGTAGAACCCAGAAGAGCAAAGTCCACTAAAGGAGGTCGAGTGTTTTCATATATGGCTCCTAAAGTCTGGGATAGCCTTTCTGCTAATGTCTGAGGCTCAAACACACTTTCTCAGTTCAAAACTAGATTAAAGACTTAGTAAAGCATACACACAATGCATCACACAACTCTAGGATGGCTTAGTGGTTAGCGCTGTGGCCTCACAGCAAGAAGGTTGCTGGTTCGAGTCCTGGCTGGGTCAGTTGGCGTTTCTATGTGGAGTTTGCATGTTCTCCCCGTGTTGGCGTGGGAGCTCTGGTTTCCCCCACAGTCCAAACACATGCGCTATAGGGGAATGGATGAACTAAATCAGCCGTAGTTTTGGAATGAGTTTTCCCAGTACTGGGTTGCAGCTGGAAGAGCATCCGCTGCGTAAAACATATGCTGGAATAGTTGGTGGTTCATTCCACTGTGTCAACATCTGATAAATAAGGGACTAAGCCAAAGAAAAACCAATGAATGAATGGTGAGAGAAGCCACTGTGGTCTTTTTTAACCCCCTTTTTAAGATGCTTCTGGTACTACCCAGCAAAGTAATGTCCACTAAAGTAGGTCGAGTGATTTTATTTATGGCTCCTAAACTCTGAAATACAAGTCAATACTAATGTCCGAGGCTAATAAACACACACACACAGTTTAAAACTAGCTTAAAAACTTAGTAAAGCATACACACAATGCATCACATGACTGTATGTGTGAGTGTGCAGTTGAGTGGGTTTGACAAACCACCTGTAGGACACACTCTTCCTGTCTTAATGCATTAGGCACTGTGTAAGAAATACTTGCACAACCTTTTGTAAAGCTGCTTAGAAACAAAAAATATAAGCGCTCAGTGGTTAGCACTGTGACCTCACAGCCAGAACATCGCTGGTTTGAGTCCCAGCTGGGTCAGTTGGCGTTTCTGTGTGGAGTTTGCATGTTCTCCCCATGTTGCCGTGGGTTTGCTCCAGGTGCTCCGGTTTCCCCCACAGTCCAAACACATGCGCTATAGGGGAATTGATGAACTAAATTAGCCATAGTGTATGAGTGTGTATGGGTGTTTCCCAGTACTGGGTAGCAGCTATAAGGGCATCTGCTGCTTAAAGCATATGCTGGAATAGTTGGCGGTTCATTCCTTTGATAAATAAGGGACTAAGCTGAAGGAAAATGAATGATTGAACTAAATACTGACCTGCCCTGGTCGATGTAGTCCACTGCTAAAGTGCTCATGAAGAACAGGAATAAAGCGGCGATGAACATGTGGTAGATGGTCCTGATGTGGCTGATCTCAAACAGCTCACTAAACACACCAATAACAACATATTATTGCTGATGCTGATCACAGTTAAAACCAGAAGTTTACATACAGACTCTAAAAAAGGAACATAACCATTTTAAACAAATGTCTGATGGTAAATCATACTAAACCTTTACTATTTTAGGTCTGTCAGGATTACCTAAATGATTTACATTTGCTAAATGCCAGAATAATGAGAGAATATGAAAAGTTTACACACATTTCCTTGGTATTTCTTTAGCTTTGCTTTTAAACTGTATAACTGTGTTTGCTTTATGTTTTGTTTGCTTTATTTATAGAGCACATTTAAAAACAACAGATGTTGAAGTGCTTTACAAAAAGACCAGCATACTAAAACTATACTTATATATAAAAATAAGCAAAATATATGAAACAGATTCAAATTAATTATTTGCAATCAAAAAGCAAGAGACAGAAGGAGATTTTTTAGATGAGACTTAAAAGCACCAAGGGAAGAACATGACCTGATATGTAAAAGCAGACCGCCCCACAGACTGGGGCGCTGTGACAGAAAAAGCCCTGTCACCTCTTGATTTCAACTGTGTTTTGGGAACAACTAGCTGAAACTTGTTTTCCGACCTGATTGGCCTCAATGAAGTAAGCTCACTAATGTAAATAGGTGCTAGACCATTCAAACCTTTAAAAACAAGTAGCAATAACTTGTATTGAATCCTAAATTGGACTGGGAGCCAGTGAAGAGATGATAAAACTGGTGAGATACTAGAATTATTTTCTGTCCCAGTTAAAAGCCTAGCAGCTGCAGGCTTGCAATTGAAGCCTGACTTTGAACTTTGGTCAAATGTTTTGGGTCTCCTTCCACAAGCTTCTCACAATAGTTTGCAGGAATTTTGGCCCATTCCTCCTGACAGAATTGGTGTAACTGAGTCAGATTTGTAGGCTGTCTTGCTCGCACAGGCTTTATCAACTCTTCCCACAAATGTTCTATAGGATTGAGGTCAGGGCTGTGTGTTGGCCACTCCAAAACATTCACTCTGTTGTGCTTAAAGCACATTTGAACTCATTTAGCAGTATGCTTAGGGTCATGGTCTGTTTGGAGACCCATTTGTGGCCAAGTTTAATTTCCTGGCTGATGTCTTGAGATGTTGCTTCAGTATTTCTACATAATGTTGTTGTTTCTTCATGATGCCATCTATGCTGTGAAGTGGACCAGTCCCTCCTGCAGCAAAACAGCCCCACAACATGATGCTGCCGCCCCCATACTTCACAGTTGGGATGGTGTTCCTAGGCTTGTAAGCTTTCCCCTTTCTCCTCCAAATGTAACACTGGTCATTATGGCCAAACAGTTCAATCTTAGCTCCATCAGACCACAGCACATGTCTCCAGAAATGAGTCTTTCCCCAGTGTCATTTAGCTCATTGGGGCTTTTCTGTTGATTCTGGCTTGTTGATTTTCTCATGTTGTCACACAAGGAAGCAGTGTGTTTGAGCTTTTCCTTCAATACTATTCTACAGTTGTGCCTCCTGTTACATATTTGTGCTCTGTTTGTGTTTTCTCTCTCTCATATCTGCTTTCATTATTCACAGGTTCCGTTCATTGGTCTAGTCAGCTGTCAGTCATTTCCTCCCCGAATACGTCATTCTTACGTCACATCCAATAACCAAAGACCACCCATCATAAAAGCGCGCGCCAGACCACTCACCAGCTCCTCTTTACCCTTCCATCTCTTGTTTTCTTGTTCCGCTTGTTTGTGTTTATTGCGTTGCGTTTAGAAAAACCCAGTCTAACTGTGTATTTTGTTGTTGCCATTTCTGTGTGCACGTTATCCGTCCGTTATTCGTATATCATTCCATTTCTCCGTTTACGTTGTTTACGAGGCTTGGACGAGCCGGACAGATAAGGTCACGTGACATACATTTTGCAACACTTAGGACTACTCTTCAGTATAGTACATTAGGTTAGGGGCGAGTACCACCCCTTGTACTTTTTGGATAGATGGATAGAGTAGACAGTCAGGACTCAGAAGACTCTTCGCGTGTTAATTATTTTGTTTTCACATAGTTAGTTAGCTAGATGCTTCTGGGAAGTTAGATTTAGTTTGGGTTTTGTTCTTGTCATTTCTTTAGCGCCGCCTGCGTCCCTTCTGCCAGCTCTCCTGTTTTTCCCCGTCTTTATATTTGTCTCAGTGTTGTAAATATTGTAAATAGTATATTTTTGCCTTGCTTTATTTTCTTTATTTTGGATTTATTCGTTGTTTTTGTTCACTTTTGGGAGATATAAATAAAATCCCAATTTTGGTATTATTTTGGTTGTCTTTTGCACTTATTCACTGTTTGTATAAATATATTTTAATTTCACCTAAATCAAACCCCACCATCCCCTAGACCAGGGATGGGCAAACTCGATCCTGGAGGGCCGGTGTCCCTGCATAGTTTTGCACCAACCCTAATAAAACACACCTGCTTGTAGCTTTCTAGTGATCTTAAAGACACTAATTAGGGTGTTCAGGTGTGTCTGATTAGTGTTAGAGCAAAACTCTGCAGGGACACCGGCCCTCGAGGATCGAGTTTGCCCATGCCTGCCCTAGACTAACATCAGGGGTTTGTAACATTTTTGGGGGCTCGTCCGAGATAAATTAACCCATTTTTAAACAGTTAAAAATACTTATATTGATAGTTTGAGTGCAAAAGCAACTAACTAATTAACAAAGGCCCATAGTAGGCCTAATCCGCGGGACGCTCTGCTCTGGTGAACACACACATACACACTTCTCTCTGTATTATTTCTGGTATGAGGATAAACAGGATGGCATTGTTTGATTTACAGACATCTATATATAATCCAACCGTAGAACAATTCGACCGCTGTAGAAAAGATGACTTATTGCAAATAGCGGACCATTTCAAAGTTAAACTGGTGAAACAAGCTCTTGAGAAAAATATTAAGAGTGCATTGTACGAAGGGTTGGTTGAGTTAAATTAACTCAAATGTTGTCAATCAGAAACTTCCAAAACCTTGACACCTTCATCTGAGCTGATTTATAAAGCTTTTATAATCCATAAGAGGGTCACTTTAAAATTAACATCACTATGATTGACTTAGTAAACAGCACTAGCAATACTCAAGCGACAGACAGTAATCATACATTAACACTGAACTGAACTTCAGCTGGGAAAGCAGAACTGAAGCCGTTTAGATTTACTAGAATTTCATTTGTTACATGCTGCTTTGACACAATCTACATTGTAAAAGCTCTATAGAAGTAAAGATGAACTTGTCATACTCACTCCAGTAGTGAACATCTGGCCATGAACACCTTCCCTTGATCCAGCTTGTGCCTGAAAATCAACACACACACACACATTTGTGCATTTAGATCTTGTCCAAGTCTGGAACACACACACTGTCGGACATCAGCTCTTACCTGTCGCATGTGCTGGTCTTGTTGTCAGTGTGTGTGAGCATGTTTGTGTGTGAGTGTGTGTTCAGAGATGTGATGGAGTCTGAAACGGCGCGCTCCACCGCATCATTCAGCTGGGTCTGAACTCGTCTGATCAGCTCCGCTTTCAGCCTCTGAGAACAAACATCGATCAATTCGCTCAACAAAATAGGCCAGATTAGCATTAGGAAGTGTTTGTGTGAAAAGAAATCATCTGATAAAGATGATTCCTAGTGTGTGTGTTTCAGTTTGAGCTCAAAATAGCACACGGATGATGTTTTCTAGCTCCATTTTAGGCTTTAATCTTAATTGTGGCGTTTTAGTGACTGTCGCTTTAAATGCAAATGAGATCGTGCTCTTTTTAAAAGAGGGCGGAGCTACAAATGCATATGTGTCAGCATAGTGACAGATGTAAAACAGCAGTGTGTGTGTGTGTTGTCAGTGTTGGTCAGGTGTGCATGTGTGCTTCAGTGTGAGTGTGTGCTTCTGTCAGTCTATGTCGCTGCTGTCGCTGTTCATCTAAAACTCCACATCTATAATCCTCTTAGTCTATGCTGACGTTATCTTCAGCAGCTCAAACACTCTGATGGCTGATGGACAGACGGCTGCTTCTCACTCAGGGCTGCTGTTTATGCTAATGAGGGAGAGATGGGCTCAAGTGGGCGGGGCTTTCCCTCTCTGATGACACGTACAAATAGAGAATGTCAATCAAAGAGTTTCTGCATCAAGTCTGATTATATAAGACACAATTCATTCATGTTGACCATTAGAGGCTGGAGATATTCACACTTTCTGGCACACAACTGGGTTTAAACCCCTTATAAAAGTGATTTTTGCATAATAGGTGCTCTTTAAGAGTGGATTATCAGAATCTAAGAAAGATTCTTGGTGTACAGATTTACGATATGACCTGACAGATTTAGAATGGAGCCAAATATGTGTTAAAGCCCAGAACTTGTCAATTAATACTAGATTTAAAATTATCCAATATAACTGGGCAATGCGCACCTATATCACACCTGAAAAACTAAACAAAATTAACCCAAATATCCCAGATATATGTTTCAAATGCCAAAAACATAAAGGAATATTCTTTCATTGTATCTGGGAATGTGAGGTGATTAAGATTTTCTGGCAAAACGTAGTAACATTAATCTCCTCCATTATTTTAAAACCAATTCCAGTTACACCTGAAATATGTGCGTTGGGTTTATTCCCAGTAAGTTTGTCATAACCAGGTTATAAAGCTAAAACGATTGATATGTGTCTTGTTATTGCAAGGCGTTTGATAGCACTCTATTGGAAGAACATGGAAAGTCCATTGATTGATCACTGGCTGAAAGATTTGACATATTACATTGCATTGGAAAGAATCACCTACAGTATAAAGGGCAAATTAAAGGGGTACCATAAAATTTGGGATCTGTTTATACAATTTTTGGACCATAACTATACAATGGCACAAGCAAATACCTCTCACGCTATTAGTTAATTGATTGATATGTGTATATGTGTATTTTTGTATGTGGAATACAGTATGTTTTTCTTTGCCTTAGCCCATGTATAATAGATTTACCTGTTCAACTGAATCTGGATGCTTTGGGGGAGGGGGGGGGGGAGTTAAAATGTAAAAAAGTGTATTTTCATGCTAAATTTCAAATGTTTTTTCTACAATTAAAAAAAATGAATCAACAAGAGTGGATTATACTGTTCGAAATAAGTAAATCAAATCCAATTAAACTTATTGATTGAGTTTTGACGTGTTTAACCTCCATGTCGTCCTTTCTCCGTGCCGTCTCTGTAATATTCCTGTGATTCTCATCTGCAGACAGACAGAGATATCAATGCATCATCTGTTTACATTGGTACTGTAATAATGTAATTTCAAAGTGTAATAATTAGTGCTGGCCCTGCTGGGCAAAAACTAATCCCTATTTTTTTTCCCCAACTGAGAACAGATTTTATTAAACACATTTCTAATCATAATAGTGTTAATAACTCATCTCTAATAACTGATTTATTTTCTCTTTGTCATGATGACAGTAAATAATATCAGACTAGATATTCTTCAATACACTAGTATTCAGCTTAAAGTGACATTTAGGGCCTACTCACACTATGCTATCTGAACCGTGCCCAGGCCCATTTCCCGGATCGTTTGAGAAGTGTGAGTGCTCTGAATCGGGTTCACTTGGGCTTTGGTGCGGTACGCTTGTGTGTGAGTGCAAAATTAATCATTATTAATCATTCTTACTGTTCAATGAACGCAAACTGTCATAGTTTATTAAAGCGGCAAACCTCTCACTTCACGAAAGCTCCGCACCTTCAGCAAACCTCCTAACTCCTGCAGCACGAGGACTTTATGATTGTTTATGAGCGTCAAAAGTGGCTGATCTGTTCGGCGAAATATTTGACTGCGTGTCGCTGCATATCAAATGACTTAAACGACTATATAACTAAAGAAATGTCCACTGTGCTGAACGAGAGCGCCTCTGAACAGAGCATCATTGATGACGTAAGCGTGCCCAGGCCCGAATGTAATGTGAGTGCGGGCCGTCGGGGGAGACGGGAGGGGGAACAAGTGTGCTTTGGCCAGGTTTAAGGCAACTGTACATAGTGTGAGTACGCCCTTAAAGGCTTAACTAGGTTAATTAGGGTAAAGTTAGGGTAATTAGGCAAGTAATTGTATAACAGTGGTTTGTTCTGTAGACAATCCAAAACTAATATTGCATAAGGGGGCTAATTTTATTGACTTTAAAATGACGTTAATAAAATAAAAACTGCTTTTATTCTAGCTGAAATAAAACAAATAAGACTTTCTACAGAAGAAAAAATATTATAAGAAATACTGTGAAAAATTCCTGAATTTGTTCAACATCATCTGGAAAATATTGGAAAAAGAATAAAAATTCACAGGAGTGCGAATAATTCTGACTTTAACTGTGTTATGTCATTTTGTATGAGTTAATTGCTGTTAATCTTTGCCCAGCACTAGTAATAATAATGTAATAAGGTGTAATAATCCAGTGAGAACTGAAGTGTTTTCTGACTCTGTGTGACGGATCCGTTCTCTGAGCGCTGCTGATTTTCACCGCTCGTCTGTCCAGCAAAGCGATGCACCACCGTCTGGACTTTAGACATGATTCTCTGATCACCGTCCTGTGGAAATATCACCGTTTATTACATAAATACAGTGCTCATAAATGAGTGCACCCCTCACAGATCTCTCCTTTATATTATATTTATATTTATCTTTATATTTATATTTTCTCCAGGATGCGTGTCTCCAGGATTACAGTGATATATCTGTGCATGTACATTAGATTAGTCAGTAGCAAAGACAAAACTGATTAACGAATCTTACAAAAACACTAAAGATCACAGAATAATAATTACTACTTACAAATGAATATGTTCATGGAAAATATCTAATAAAATTTTAGTAAACAGGAAAAATCGAGAGAAACTTGGAAAAATATAGATTTGTGGTCATTTTTTTCCTAATAACTCATTTAAATTTAAATGTATTGCCTTTTTACTTCTAAAGATGTTTGGTGGCTGGAAAACGTTGGCTGTCATTGTTATGTATGGCAATTCAAACCTCAAATCATCTCATTTCTCCCCACACATTTTAGCCGTGTAGTTAAACATTTGGGAGTGAGTTTTAAAGTAGTTTAACCTTTGATAAACAGATTAACTCAGTGATTAAGACAGGCTTTTTCTGGCTTGGCCTTCTATTTCTGAGCCAGCGTGATCTAGAAAAAGCCATGCATGCCTTATTCAGCTCTCCTCTGGTCTATTGCAATGCACTCTGTTGGAATTAACCAAACTGTGATGCCACGCCAGCAGAGGGAGCCCTCGCCCGATTACTGACTCAGCTCCACGCTCCAGGCCCTCCGCAGCTCCATGCTTCAGGTTCACCTCTGCTCCACGCCCCAGGCCCGCCTCTGCTCCACGCCCCAGCCCCGCCTCTGCTCCACGCCCCAGGCCCGCCTCTGCTTCACGGCCCAGGACCACGTCCGCTTCATGGTCCTGGACCGCCTCTCCTCTATGGTCCTGACCCTCCATCCCACCCCCTTAACTCCTCCCTTCCACATCGAGCTCCAGAAGTCGCTCCTAGAGGGGGGGGTTCTGTAATGCCATGCCAGCAGAGGGAGCCCTCGCCCGACTACTGACTCAGCTCCGCTCCCTCTGCAGTCACTTCCTGTTTGTGTAGTATTTCAGTGAGAGCCAAGGCCATGCTTCTTTACCAAGTATTGCCAGTCTACCTCCACTACCAAGCGTTTTCCAAGAGACTTTCATGACTGCCTGCCTGTGTATGACCCTGCCTGCCTTGATCAAGTACGTTATCTGTCTTTGCCCTCTTGCTCTGTTTTGGACTGTTTGTTGTTATACTGAACCTCTGCCTGCACTTTCACTATGTCATCTGGATTTGCCCCTGTGTTTGTTGACTGGATTGGACTGCTTATGACTCCACGTTACACAAACCTTACTTAATGCTTGCAAACGTGAGCACATCACTCCTGTCCTTTACTCTCTTAACTGGCTCCCGATTAAATTCGTGTGATTTTAAACTACTGTTGTTTGTTTGTATTGATGGTCTCGTGCCTTCATATTTTGTGAGATTTTAACAGGGCCCTATTGTGAGGCCAGTTGTTGCTGGAAGTCTCCAGTTCCAGGTATAACCAATGGGGTGATCGTTCTTTAGCAGTGGCAGGTCCAAAACTGTGGAACATCCTCCATTTAGAAACCCCTTAGAATATAACTAAGGATCTGAGAATCTTGGAGCAAACATTTGTGTTTAAGTTTATCACAAGAACTATAGAAACTGTATTATGTTAATAAAAAATAATAATAATAAAAATATGCCACAGTATCAGGATCGGATCTGTATCGATCAATACTCAGGTGGATCCCTACTTGTGGTATAATAACACTTTTTGTATTTATCCTGGTCAGACGAAGTCTGTTTCTACTCTTATATTGTTAGGAGATTGTTAATTCAGTTGAATACTGGTTAACAGGTTTGGATATTGGTAACTCTGCTGACTTGTTGTCCAGATACCTGGAGAATCTGACATTTTCTGACAAGATCTGGCGTCCAGGGCTGGCTCTTATTTATCTGGCGTGGAGAGTGTGCACTGTTTAAAGCAAAACCTGAAACCTATTTATTTAGATGCTTTGGGAAGCCTCTTGGTTGTGGTAAGCTGCAGTTAAATTTCTGAAAATTATTAATTTACCTTAAACAATTTGTGTTGGGACAATATGAAGTAATTGTGTGTAACCCAGCGTTTTTACAGTGTAACATTTAAGCATTTTGCATTTATACATTAACAATGGATTCAGTCTACTGTAAATTATTTGTTGTACATCATTCCATTTGAAAAGAGGTGAATACCTACAGTGCTCAGCATTTATGCATACACCCCTCACAAATCTCTCTTTTAAATTCATGTCTTTAATAGGAAGCTGTACAATATTATATTTGTGCAGACATTAGATTGGTCAGTACTGAAGACAAATCTGAAGCTCATCTAACAAAACACCTTACAATAACAGTCCAAAAACTAGGACAGCCAAATTTACTTGTTATAGAGAAATATTAAATACAAAAAATCAAGAGAAGCAAAAACATGGAAAAATTTTGTTGAAATTTTGTAGTTTTGCAATATTTAGCTTGAATTTAATTGTATTATCTAATTGTATGATTGATGACTAAAATATTACTGTTTAATAAATCTGTTTTGTTTAAATGCACCAAAATACATGACCCATATTCACTGAGAAATGGAGGAAAATATTTATTTTCAAAATGGGCTGTACTTAATTATGCTGAGCTTTGTATATACAGTTGAAAGCAGAAGTTTACACACACTGTATAAAAAGGCACAAGGCATTTTAAAAAAAGTCAGATGTTAATGTGACCAAACTTTTTATCTTGTAGGTAAATTAGGATTATCAAGTTTGTTTCTGTTATGCTTAATAGCAGAATAATGAGAGACTTTTCATTAAGGTCAAGTTTACACACAATAAGATTATTCTGCCTCTGAAAAAGCTCAGATGATGGTGTCAAGGTTTTGGAAGTTTCTGATTGGCTAATTGACAACATTTGAGTTAATGTGAGACACAGCTGTAGAATAGTATTTAAGGAAAAGCTCAAACACACTGCTTCCTTGTGTGACAACATTAGAAAATCAACAAGCCAGAATCAACACGAAAGCCACAATTAGCTAAATGACACTGGGGAAAGACTCATTTCTGGAGACATGTGCTGTGGTCTGATGGAGCTAAGATTGAACTGTTTGGCCATAATGACCAGTGTTACATTTGGAGGACAAAGGGGAAAGCTTACAAGCCTAGGAACACCATCCCTACTGTGAAGTATGGGGGCGGCAGCATCATGTTGTGGGGCTGTTTTGCTGCAGGAGGGACTGGTCCACTTCACAGCATAGATGGCATCATGAAGAAACAAAATTATGTAGAAATACTGAAGCAACATCTCAAGACATCAGCCAGGAAATTAAAACTTGCCACAAATGGGTCTCCAAACAGACCATGAGCCTAAGCATACTGCCACATTAGTTCAAATGTGCTTTAAGCACAACAGAGGGAATGTTTTGGAGTGGCCATCACACAGCCCTGACCTCAATCCTATAGAACATTTGTGGGAAGAGTTGAAAAAGAGAGCAAGACAGCCTACAAATCTGACTCAGTTACACCAATTCTGTCAGGAGGAAATGGACAATATTCCTGCAAACTATTGTGAGAAGCAAGGTTATAATAGTTTTGGATTTTTCATTAGTTTTAGTTTCTATTTCGTTTTGACTTTTTGTTTGCAAATTTAGTAAGTTTTAATTAGTTTTAAAGGGCAGATTTACTAGATTTTATTAGTTTCTATATTTTGAAATGACTTAGTTTTAGTTTAGTTTTTATTAGTTTCAGTATTAGTTTTATTAGTTTTTTTTTTTTCTAAATGAGGATATTTGTTGGGTGCGAGATTCAAAATCAACAGGATAAATATTGTATAATAAAAACTCAACCATACATTTTTTTTAAACCTGTATTCAGAGGACACATGAACACTATCATCTACCACTACCATCTACCCATCCTCAAATTCAAATACAACAGCCCACAAGATAGCAGCCTTAAGGACAATATGTGTGAAGGCTGATTCTGATGTACACAGTAGTGATGGGAAGTTCAGATATTTATCGCGGATGTTAGGACTTAACATTATGTAGTCAGGAATAGTAATTTCAGTCAATTAAAACATCACCATGATCTGAAAAAATGTCTTACAGTAAAGTTTTGCAACCCAAAATAAACTTACGTTTCACCAGATCCTCTGATTTAAGCCCTCAGTTTACCCGCGCTGCAGTTGTTGAACTTTAGTTCAGTCACAGCAGGCTGTCCTGTACTCTTTGTGCTCGGTTCACTGAATCACGCATGCGCTGTTTTATCGGTAAACCGCTTCTCAAATTTGACCTTAGTGTAACGTCACTGTTCTAATAACTGAATAAGAGTATATATTAGATTGTTTAGAGTTAGAGAGGGTATTAGGCTTGTTTAAACGAAAGTAGTTTGTGGACGAGTGCTTACTGGAGACGCGAATCGTTTCAAATGATTCAGTTCGATTAGTGAACTAGTTCAACCGGTTCACTTAGAAGATCCGGTTAAAAAGATTAAATTGTTAATCTTTAAACCCATTATTGGGCACAATTGTGTTAATGTATTAATTTTAAGTCTCTGTATTTAATGCTGTCACCGTGCTGCTGTGATGTCCACTCATTGTTTTTGTCGCGGGAGCAACAGTGAGGATGACTGGAGGAGAACCGGCTCGTACTGGCCAATGGCAGCAGGATTACAGACTCTGAGGTGCGGTACGGGTCAGACACCTGCAGCGTGGAGTTAATAGATTTACTTCTAAAAGGCTTACAGTAAGATTATGTATTAAATACATTTACAAATACGAAAACTGAGGAGGTTTGTGCTATAATTTTAGCTAGTTTCAGTTAGTTTTGTATGTGCACAATACAGTTTCAGTTCTAGTTTTTTGAAAAACTCGTTATTATTTTTATTTCAGGTAACGACAATTATTTTACGTTTTAGTTTTCGTTTTTTCGTTCGTTTTCGTTATCTATAATAACCTTGCTTCACAGCATAGATGGCATCATGAAGAAAGAACATTATGTAGAAATACTGAAGCAACATCTCAAGACATCAGCCAGGAAATTAAAACTTGGCTACAAATGGGTCTCCTCCAAACAGACCATGAGCCTAAGCATACTGCCAAATTAGTTCAAATGTGCTTTAAGCACAACAGAGTGAATGTTTTGGAGTGGCCATGACAAAGCCCTGACCTCAATCCTATAGAACATTTGTGGGAAGAGTTGATAAGCCTGTGCGAGCAAGACAGCCTACAAATCTGACTCAGTTACACCAATTCTGTGAAGAGGAATTGGCCAAAATTCCTGCAAACTATTGTGAGAAGCTTGTGATAGGAGACCCAAAACATAAAATTATATAGTTTAAAAGCGAAGCTAAGAAAATACCAACGAAATGTGTGTAAACTTTTGACTGTCTAGAAATTAATAAAAATTTCTCAAAAATTGCAAATATGTGCATAATAAATACACAATACACACACACACACACACACACACACTATATATATATATATATATATATATATATATATATATATATATATATATATATATATATATATATATATATATATATATTGTGTACATAAAACAATATATAAATATTGTGTATATAAAACAATATATAAATATTATATGTACATAAAAAAAAAAAAAAATATATATATATATATATATATATATATATATATATATATATATATATATATATATATATATATATATATATATATATATATATATATATATATATATATATATGCGATATTTACAAGTAAACATTTGTTTTGCACAGGTATCATGTATGTTCTGCTGGTCTGCTGGAGTGAGATGACCCAGAGTAACCTGTGCTGTAGATCTGGGTTACTCAACTGAAGGTAAACACTGATAATTTCTGACTGACGAGGGTCTTGTTTCTGATTATGAGTGACCCGCAGTAACCTCACAGCTCTACTGTATCAACCCCACATCTAACAGCAGCTTTTCTGATCACCTCTGCTGCTGTCAAATCTTGAATATTGATGCATAAATGATAAATAATGATACTCGAATTTGTGATATTGACTGATTAGTTACAATGCAGAGTTCAGATTTAATGGCTGGAGATCATGTAGAAAATAATCAAGTGTCTGAATAGATTTATGGGTAACACTTAAGAATAATGCTCCATTAGTTAATGCATTTACTAACATTAAGTATGAATAATCTTGTAAAGCATTTATTAATCAGTTTATCTTTTACCAATGCATTATTAAAATCCAAAATTAGCTAATTAGCACTGGGAGTTAACATGAACTAACATTATTTAACTTAAATAACATTAACTAATGTCAACAAAGATGAATAAATGCCATAATAAATATATTATGAATAAAAACACATTAACTAATAGTGCATTATTTTAAAATATTACCCATTTATTAATTCAGTGGAGAATGATAAGTCACATAATTATCATAATCAGTCCATTATGAAATCAATAAATCTTGAGAAGGCATTTATGAATGGATCTCTTCAAATATGCTTTGCCTGTATTTTATATATTTGATAATAAAATAGGTTTGCATAAATGTTAAATGTGGCACAACGTTAGAAATTATTGCAGTGTATTAAGGAATACAGTTATTATTGTGATTATTATATATTGCATTGTTCTCAACTGTGATATCGTGACATTCTCACTATTGTATTTTAATCAAAAGAAATAATCACACCAACACATGTAGAGCTCATTTTACTCAGAAGTAAAATGAAATATTGAATGTCCAGACATGATAGATGTTTACATTCAAGATAAATACATAACTATGCTTAGATTATTTAATTTTATTTTTAATATTTAGTGATGAATCTTATACACTTTAAAAATTACATGATCAATAAATCATGTTCATTTTAACTTATTAAACGAAGTTAGTCATGTTCTAACTTAATTTTATGAGTTACACAAGCTGTTTTAAGTCAGATTAATATAATTTAGGTTAAAACGACTCATAAGGTTAATTAGTACTGCTTTATTTTGATGGTCCATTTGAGTATTAGTAGACTGTCTGCGTAATATCTGTTGATCCTTCAACATTTAACTGACTATAAGAAACTTTGCAAGTACATGTCAACTTACACTAACACTAACCCCAACCCAACAGTCATAATCTAATGAGAAATAGTTGCAGTGTAACGTTAATTCAACAAACCCTCAAAATAAAGTGTGACTGGTTAATTTGATTCAGCTTAAACGTTTAAGGCGACCAGTATTGTTTTTATAGTGTATATGTAAATTACTTTTACAGCATTGGGTTAGTTCTATGATTTTTTTTCTGGAAGCTGGTCATGAAGATAAATGTTAAATGTTACATAACTGTTAAATATTAGATAAATAAATTATTACAATGTGTTGATATATATATATATATATATATATATATATATATATATATATATATATATATATATATATATATATATATATATATATATATATATATATATATATATATATATATATATATATATATATATATTATATAATGTTGTTATTATTATTATTATTATTATTATTATTATTATTTATAGTATTATTTTCAAAACCCTCATTACTGTATGCAATAGTTATTAAAAAGGAATTATTTTATTAAGCAACAATCTTCTAAAAACATGTAGAGCTCATTTCACTCAAAAATAAATAAATAAATAGTTTCTTAAATGTCCAGACATTGTTGATTTCTGTATTTTGTATATTGTCAATACACGGCTTTGCTTAGATTATTCAAGTATTTTTTATTAATTATTCTTAGCGGTTAGGTTCAAAACAAATCTAAATATTGAGAAACTCATCATTAAAGTTGAACAAGTGAAGTTCTTAGCAATGCATATTACTAATCAAAAATAAAATGTAAATATTTGCAGTGTAATAATCCTGATTCTGGCAGATTTCTGCCATAAAAGAAAAATCAATCATTTTGACTCATACAGCATATTGTTGACTAATGCCATAAATATACCCATGCAACATAATACGATAATAAGTTGTTGTGCTTTCTGGGTCACAAAAAGTAAATATGATCTCCCTGAAAATGATCATATTAATAATTATTGAATTATTAATGTTTTTGTTCTGAAGAGAAAGAAAACTCGTTTATCCTTATATTTTTATGATGCATCTAAGAAAATGTGAAGTGTCTACAGTGAGTGTGTATATTAGTGTGTGTGTATGTGTGTGTGGATATGCTCACCTGCGCAGTGTTCAGTCTCCTCAGTGTGTTTTCTCTGACTGTACGTGTGTTTATACCTGAGCTTTGATCCCTGAAGTCATCAGTGTTCCTCTACACGCTGTTATTGATCTGTTTAGGCACTCACACTGTCCTGCTGACATGCACATAGACACTCTTCATTTTTAATAATACTAATATTAATAACAATATCATTATTATCATAATAAATATTTTATTATTACTATTATTATTATTAGTATAATAATAATTATTATTATTAAATTGTTATTATTACAAATATCATTATTGCTGTAGTTTTAGACCTTTTGGGCTCTATTTTATCAATCTAGGTGCAAAGTCTAAAGCTCATGATGTGTCTGAATCCACTTTTGCTATTTTAAGGAGGGAAGAATACGCTTTGCACCCCAGCGCATGGTCTAACAGCGTTGTGCTTATTCTCTTAATGAGTTCTGGGGGTGTTTTGAGCATAACATGCCTTAAAGGGCACCTATAGTAAAAAATCTACTTTTCAAGCTGTTTGGACAGACATATGTGCATGTATGGTGTATAGAGCGTCATATTGGGGTGATATAAGCACACCCAGTGCTTTTTTTTTCAATTTAACAACATAAAAAACGGTGGACCAATTGGAGCGGTTTTCAAACCGACCGCAACTTTACGTAGGAGAGCGGTCCCCCCGCCCACCAATATTGATTGACAGGCGCGTCATCATATCCTCAGTTTGTTGATTCACGTCCGCCATTTTCAGCGTGAGTCGAAGCGATATCACTAAAGGAACACGCTAGCTCTATTTTTAGATGCAAGGCTCATTGGGCTCAACACAAGATCAATATTCTCCACATTATCGCTCTAATCAGAATTATTGGTTGTATCTTTAGGTAGGTTTGCAAACATGTGTACTTCTCATTGAGTCTACCTTATACTTCAGCCGTTTGCATTTCTCGCGATCCCAGAAGCTCCCTGTGATCTTAACTAGCATGCGTTTTAGAATTATAAACATCGGTTTCTATCAGGGTACACTCAAGTCGACGGCTGGGCGCCGCGGACCGCTGCAGAAACCTATGTTTAGAATTCAAAAATGCGTGGCGCGACGATTCGGGACACTTCATGTCTCTGCTGCGCCACAGAGAGTGTCTGGTGTGCCGTGTCGCGGCTTCGAGCGGCGCATCCAGTGCCTCAGTTAAAGTTAATTCAGTGTGCGTGGTTATTAGTTTCTGTGTACAAGCTCGGCACTTGAAACTAGCACACAGTTGGCTGTAAAACTGTACAAAGACACAAATGATTTTGTACTCTCTGCTTGGTCTGTGTCCGAGTCGTACATGTTTGACTGAATGCTGATCCTCTCTCTCCTTCTCCGTCTGCCTGTCAGACTCTGTTGCAAACACAGAGCGGGTGAGCTCATGGCCCCGCCCCCTTGTTACGTTGGCGGGAAGCCGAAACTAATCTACATGTGAAGCAACACACCCATAAATCAGCGAACTGTGGACACGCCCCCAACATGACACTTTTTAACACATTATAATAAACAATCTGAATTGTGTTTTAAACTGAAGCTAAACTGGCACACTCAGAAGAACCATAATATTAATATTACATCATACAAAAAGAGGTCAACTATGTGCCCTTTAAGCCAATCAGAGTCTCATCTCACATTCCCTTTAAGAGTCAGTTGCGTTGCTCCATGGTGCATTTGCTATTTACATATTGCAGTGGCAGACCCTAGACTTTAACAATCCACATTTACATGTTTTCAAGCTTACAAACTATCTCTATAGGCATTTAACACCGCGGGACAGCTGTTATTCAATCTTATTTAATGTAATGTAATTTATTTTCTATTTTATTAATTAATTTAATTTACTTCGTTTTTTTGCCATCGCATAATTTTCATAATGTTGAACTTTTTCATCATCCTTGAGATTTTGTTGACCTCAAGCCTGTAAAGCACTTTGGTGCACCGCTGTTATTCCTTTATAATCACACCTTGACTTGAGAGAGTGAGAGAACGCTGGTGTTTGTGGACTGGATTCTCTTTATTGAATGTTTTTAATGGCATGTTTCTGCTACAGGCCTGTCTGTCCATCATGTACTGCAGAAGCACACCCACATTACATAAAAGATCCCACTTTATATTAAGTAGCCTTAACTACTGTGAACTCAAAAAATACATACAATGAACTTAATGGTGGATTAAAGTGTAAGAGATGGTCAACAGTGCAATTACAGAAATTAAATACAGATGTAATTACATGCAGGTATTTAATCAGTCATAAGTACAATGTAAAAACATGTAGTGTATTTACACAATAAGTGTATAAATGATTGTTTTAGTGCACATTAATTAAGGCCACCTAATATGAAGTGGGACGTTACATGATAACATACATCATTAGGTCTACACACACTCTCTGGATGAGCAGAATCACTGTAAAACAGGTTGGAAACAGCAGGAGATCAGAAGAGACTGTGTTTTCCCTGCAGCAGAAAATGGCACATGAGGATTAATTAAAGCTCTGCAGTGAGTTAGTATTATGGGATGTAAACAGCAAAACACATGGCGCTTTAATTGAAGCTTATATAATGTATATATACACTCAGATATATAGACAAAATACAGTAAATAGTGAAATAGATGTTAAATATAATATATATATACATATTTAGCATCGTTTTCACTATTTACTGTATTTTGTTTATATATAGTGCATCCGGAAAGTGTTGATAGCGCTTCACTTTTTCAACATTTGCTTATGTTACAGCCTTATTCGAAAATGGATTAAATTAATTTATTTCCTGAACATTCTACACACAATCCCCCATAATGACAATGTGAAAAAAGAGCTTTTGAAATTGTTGCAAACTTATTCAAAATAAAGCTGAAGAATCACATGTATATCAGTATTCACAGCCTTTGCTCAATACTTTGTTGATGCACCTTTGGCAGGCTGGATGGGAAGCGACGGTGTACAGCCATTTCCAAATCTCTCCAGAGATGTTCAATAGGATTTAGGTCAGGACTCTGGCTGGGCCACTCAAGGACATTCACCGAGTTGTTGTGAAGCCGTTCCATTGATATTTTGGCAGTGTGCTTTGGGTCATTGTCCTGCTGGAAGATGAACTATCGCCCCAGTCTGAGGTCAAGAGCACTCTGAAGCAGGTTTTCATTCAGGATGTCTCTGTACATTGCTACATTCATCTTTCCCTCTATCCTGACTAGTCTTCCAGTTCCTGCTGCTGAAAAAACATCCCCACAGCATGATGCTGCCACCACCATGCTTCACTGTAGGGATGCTATTAGCCTGGTGATGAGCGCTGCCTGCTTTTCTCCAAACGTAACACCTGGCATTCACTCCAAAGAGTTCAATTTGAGTCTCATTAGACCAGAAAGTTATTTCTTATGGTCTGAGAGTCCTTCAGATGCCTTTTGGCAAATTCCAGGCGGGGAGTGCTTCTGTGTGGCCACTCTACCATACAAGTTTGATTGGTGGATTGCTGCACAGATGGTTGTCCTTCTGTAAGGTTCTCCTCTCTCCACAGAAGAACACTGGAGGTCAGACAGAGTGACCATCGGGTTATTGATCACCTCCCTGACTAAGGTCCTTCTCCCCCGATCCCTCAGCTTAAATGGCCGGCCAGCTCTAGGAAGAGTCCTGGTGATTCAAACACCTTCCACTTACGGATGATGGAGGCCGCTGTGCTCATTGGAACTTTCAGAGCAGCAGAAATGTTTCTGTAACCTTCCCCAGCCTTGTGCCTTGAGACAATCCTGTCTCGGAGGTCTACAGACAGTTCCTTTGTCTTCATGCTTGGTTTGTGCTTTGACATGCACTGTCAACCCTGTGACCTTATATAGACTGGTGTACGCCTTTTCAAATCATGTCCAATCAACTGATTTGACCACAGGTGAACTCTAATGAAGCTGTGAATACTGATGTACATGTGATTTTTCAGCTTTTTTATTTGTAATAAATTTGCAACAATTTTAATAACTCTTTTTTATCACATTGTCATTATGGGGGATTGTGTGTAGAATGTTGAGGAAATAAATCATTTGAATCCATTTTGGTATAAAGCTGTAACATAAATATGGAAAAAGTGAAGCGATATTAATACTTTCCGGATGCACTATGTATATAAAATTTACATATGTGTGTTATACAATATATACAGTATTTTATATAATATTTAATTTTGACATGTTAACAGGCCTGGATTGTCTAATCGGGAGGACCGGGAGAATTTCTGGTGGCCCGGTTCGTTTTTTGGCCGCAAGGGCTGGTGTCCCTAACTGCTTGCACTCTTAGCAGTCGCACTTTTTTTCATTTACTAATTTATTTGATCATAGCCTCACTCTTTTCATTCATTAGTTTTCCGCAGCTCCGCTCTTTTTATTTATTTTCTTGCAGCCTGCAGGTAAATGATGATGTAACTATCATTCAACCCCAAACAGCAGCACCTTAGTGCTAAGATATTCATATATATATATATATATATATATATATATATATATATATATATATATATATATATATAAGAATTCGAATAATTAATATTAATGAATATTACACCTGCTCAATGAAAATCAGATGATTCACTATATTTATAAATCTGACATAATTTGATCAGAAATCTAAAAAGGGGACAAAAGGATTAAGCCATCAGTAGAAACTAACACTGTGGTTGAGTCTTGCAGATGACTCACGCACTAGCATAACAGTGCGATTGTGGTCTAGTGGTCAGCACGTTGCATTATAATGCCGTCAACCGGAGTTCGAACTTCACCTATGTAATTTATTTTTTGTTTTTTTCTTCATTTTTAGTGTTGGAAAGTGCTTAAAACTCCAGGGCTGAAAAGGAGTCCCACTCCGGCCCTGCATGTTAAATATATATATATATATATATATATATATATATATATATATATATATATATATATATATATATATATATTTGCATCCTTTGTGAAGGTTTTTATATACATCACATGTAATTTGGTTTATCAGACCTTAATAGATTAAATTAAATGGTTAAACATTTTGCTCCAATCCAGTAAATCAAGAAAAACTTAGCATTTTCAAGTGTGTAATTACTTTTATTCTTTGCAATTTATTGATTATATGACACTAATAATATTATACAAGCTTCAATTAAAGGTGCAGAATGGGAGGAATCACTTCCAGAATCTGTAATAGTCAGTCTCTGAGCAGGTCATGTGATCAGGGTGTCACACTGTCTGATGTGACATGATCTGACCAACTGTGTGTGTGTGTGTGTGTGTGTGTGTGTTTTATATTTCTCAACTCAATATGATGCATGAAATCCTGATTTTAGGAACAATCCAATCTACATAAATCTGCTGATTTTACTCATCATTGATCATCTGACTTCCACATAAAATATTAAATATCACAATCTTGCCATTTGAATAATCTCTCTAATAATTAGTAGGTAAAATAATCAAGTTGTTTTCTGTATAGAATGATTCTAATGATAACAGCATAACTAATGCATACAAATCTGCACATAGCAAACACAACAAACGCTACTCGTTGAAATATACGTATAAAAATAGTCACAGCTACATCAAAATACAGTAGCTACAGGTTATTCTCTCATAACGTCACACGGCTCTGATTTTGGGTCCTTCTCAGAATACACAGATAGATGATGTAAAGAGCAGCTCGCGAAATGTCCTGTTTGTAAAGCAGCTGTCCTTCAATGTAAACCGTTTGTAAAGTTATACATTAAAAAAGTGTCTGATAAATGAAGATATTGTCTCATAAAATAGAGTCGACTCTGAATCACTTTAACGAGTCATTATATTTTTGAATCTTTTGCCTGCTACTGATCTACATCAACTTATTTGCATAAACTCCGCCCCCCAGAAGTTACAAACGTCAATATAGCATTATTCTTGTGAAACTTTACAACAATATTAGTATTGTGAGGGATAGATTTATAGTAGACGTTAATGAAACACAATGTAATGGGTAATTTTTCATTCATTTTCATTTCGGATTAGTCCCTTTATTAATCTGGGGTCGCCACAGTGGAATGAACCGCCAACTTATCCAGCACATGTTTTACACAGCGGATGCCCCTCCAGCTGCAACCCATCTCTGGGAAACATCCATACACACTCTTAAACTACGGACAATTTAGCCTACCCAATTCACCTGTACCACATGTCTTTGGACTGTGGGGGAAACCGGAGCACCCGGAGGAAACCCACGCGAACGCAGGGAGAACATGCAAACTCCACACTGAAACGCCAACTGACCCAGCCGAGGCTCGAACCAGCGACCTTCTTGCTGTGAGGTGACAGCACTACCTACTGCGCCACCCAAATGAAGGAATTAAATAAGCTTGCAGCACCTGGTATTTCCAGGCAATCTCCCATCCAAGGACTAACCAAGCCCAACCCTGCTTTACATCCGAGATCAGACGAGATCGGGCATACTGATGGGTATATGGCTGTAAGCATGGGTAATTTAATAAATTATATAAATAATAATTGTTATTAACTTTCAGCCAGAGCTGTATCTCCTCTAGAAATGGTCCACAATTGATAAAGAAAGACCAATCAAAACAGACTTGGCAACAGCTGACCAATCAGAGCAGAGGTGGTTTATGTAAGGGGGAGGGGCTTACAGACCTGAAGCCCTAAATTGATTTAAATGAACCGAATCAAAATCACCGCAACATATACTCTGAGAAAATTATGCTGAGCTATGCTGACGTTATCTTCAGCAGCTCAAACACTCTACTGGCTAATGGACAGACGGCTGCTTCTCACTCAGGGCCGCTGTTTATGCTAATGAGGGGGAGATGGGCACTAGTGTGTGTGGCTTTCTCCCTCTGATGACACGTACAAACGTCAATCAAAGTGTTTCTGCAGACTGTTTCTATCAAGTCTGATTATAACAAATACAATTAATTCATGTTGACCATTAGAAGCTGGAGATATTCACACATTAACTGTGTTTAAACCCATTATAAATGTGATTTATATGGCATAATAGGTGCCGTTTTAATGAAGAAGTTGATCAATGATGTGTTTTCGGAGAAGGACTCTTCTTCTTCTGTCTCTCTGCAGTCAACCCTGTTCTCCAGCCGCGTCTGTCTGATTTCTCTTTTGTTTTTTATAGATTGACCGATCCGATGGTTCATTACTGGAACTGCAGGCAACATGCAAATATAAAGAGGAGGATTCAGGAGCACAGATCGCTGAAACACAAGAAAACACAAGACAAAACAACAGGCTCAGCATTCTCATGGTAAATATGACATATTTAATATATTCATTATAAACACAGTCACATAATGTACTTACCAGAATAATTACTTATTACAGTTATTATTAATATTATATTCATTCATTCGTTTTCTTTTTGGCGCAGTACCTTTATTAATTTGGAGTTGCCACAGTGGAATGAACCGTCAACTTATCCAGTATATGTTTTACACAGCGGATGCCCTTCCAGCCAACACTGGGAAACACCCATACACACTCATTCACAGACACACTCATACACTACGGCCAATTTCAAGAGTTCACTCTTAGCTCACGATTTATACATAGCTTGTTTGGCGTGCTGTCCCGGGAGAGAGCCCTGAGCTCAAGGGATCCTCGAACCCAGGGCTCCCTCCTTTCACAGGGCGAGGGGAGATTGAGCTCAGGTCGATCTGAAACTCCCCCGCTGCTGAGGCCAAGGTGAACTTCCTGAGAGTAAGACATCAGAAAAAAGATTTAGGCTTATTTTATTTATAATATAGAGCACATTTGGATGGTGGGAGGAAACCAGGGAACCCGGGGGAAACCCACGCGGACATGGGGAGAACATGCAAACTCCGCACTGAAACATCAGATGGCCCAGTGAAGACCCAACGCCATTGGTATTCTTGCTGTGAGGCAACAGTGCTAGTCACTGGCCCACTGTGCCACCCATTCTGGATAAAGGTGGAAGAAGGGGAGGAGGGGGGTTTCTTCCAGACGAAGATAGTTGTAGAGAGGAAATGAGGATATATATATATAGTGACTTGGGATCCTTTGATTGGAGGATCATGATTAGCTAATGTGGACCAGCTGGGTCAATCATGAGCACATGCTCCTCTCGAAATTAGTTTAAAATTAAACTTCACTTAGTTCATCAATTCCCCTATAGCGCATGTGTTTGGACTGTGGGGGAAACCGGAGCTCCTAGTGGAAACCAACACGGAGACGGGGAGAACATGCAAACTCCACACAGAAATGCCAACTGACCTAGCCGGGACTCGAACCAGAGACCTTCTTGCTGTGAGGCAATCATGCTACCCACTGTGTTGCCGTGACACCCCAAATGTATAGTTAAGTACAAAACTATTAACCCTAGATATCATTGGATAAAATAACTGTGTTATTCAAACTATTAATCTCTCAATTAAACACATGGGACATAATAAAAATAATACATGGAGGGCTAATCATTTTGTCTTTGACTGTATTTAATTAGGATGTATTTATATTTCTTAATAATAGTGTTAAAGAGCGACGAGATGATCCCAAGGTTTCCATAATCTTGGACCAGGCCGTATCCTGAGCAGCTACTGTGGTGGTCATGGAGGAGTGGAGAACATGAGACTGATTCCTGTGACGCTCCAGGGACAGACGAGTCTTCACTGAGGCCAGCTTCCAGCCTCCGCCGCTGAGACTGCAGCTCTGCACAAGACGTTTGGCCAGCGGAGAAATTAAAATGGTCGTCCCCATCTGAGTCTGGTTTCTCTCCAGGTTTTTTTTCTTCACTTTCGCCAATTAGTGAAGTTTTTACTCTCCGCTGTCACCACTGGCTTGCATGGTTCAGGATCTGTAGAGCTGCACATCGTTGGATTTGCTCTTCAGTGTTTGGACTCTCAGTAGTGATTATTAAACCACACTGAACTGAACTAAACTGAACTGAACTTCAACTCTACAAACTGAACTACACTGTTCCAATTTACTATAATCTTCCATGTGAAGCTGCTTTGACACAATCTACATTGTAAATGCGCTATACAAATAAAGATAAATTGAATTGAATTATGGGTTTTTGAAAATGATCTTCATGCAGTGTTTAACACAGCTCTAAGTGAAGTGAAAACATCCAGCTGAGGGGTAAATATGAAAGTGCACCGTGTTTAAAACTATAGATTCTTTAGCGAATTAGTTGACTCAGAGTCGAATAAATGAATCGAGTTGGGTTCGGATCTTTTGTTTGATCACATCGACACGTTACATCACCAGATATGTAGTTCCAGTTCAATGTGAACGCGCTTTCACTTCAGACATTAGCGGAGGCGCGGTGTATCACGCTACTGATCATGACTGAAGATGACGATCGCTGACAGGTGAAGATTCGGCTGCGGGGATTAAAGGGTTAAAGTTAATGTGTGCTATGTTTGTTCCTGTCATTTTTCCTGATTCAATTCAATTCAATTCCCCTTTATTTGTATAGCGCTTATACAATGTAGATTGTGTCAAAGCAGCTTCACATAGAAGGTCATAGTAAATAGGAACAGTGTAGTTCAGTTTGTAGTGTTTAAGTTCAGTTTAGCTCAGTTCAGTGTGGTTTAATAATCACTACTGAGAGTCCAAACACTGAAGAGCAAATCCAACGATGCGCAGCTCTACAGATCCTGAACCATGCAAGCCAGTGGCGACAGCGGAGAGGGAAAAAAACTTCACTAAATGGCGAAAGTGAAGGAAAAAAAACCTGGAGAGAAACCAGACTCAGATGGGCACGACCATTTTAATTTCTCCGCTGGCCAAACGTCTTGTGCAGAGCTGCAGTCTCAGTGGCGGAGGCTGGAAGCTGGCCTCAGCGAAGACTCGTCTGTCTCTGGAGCGTCACAGGAATCAGTCTTATGTTCTCCACTCCTCCATGACCACCACAGTAGCTGCTCAGGATTCGGCCTGGTCCAGAATATGGAAACCTTGGGATCATCTCATCGTTGGTCTTGGATTGAATCAGTGACTCTGCATACTGATGATTCTGATGATTGATACAATAACCTATACTGCAACGTGGGATTCGTCGGCCGTTTGCTATTAAAGGAGCAGCAGAGACTATGTATGAGACTGTACTGTATGTGTCAGACTTTGACAGGGACTTTGTCAGTAACTTTAACAGTTCATATGGCCAGTTTCTTCTTCCTCCGGATCATCACATGTAAGTGTCATTAAAATTGTTGCCTCATTTTCTGTAGTTTGCAAAATATGTGTTTAATAGTGTGTTATAATCACGTATCGATTATAGATCAGTGCTTGTACTGTATATCTCAGGTTAAATCTGTATGGGGGTGTTCACATATCGCGTCCAAAACCACGTTAATAACATGACGAGTGCTTCTTCCTTCACTGGTTTAAATGCATTCCTGAACTCGTGATCCTCTGCTGTTCGCCTTTGCTATGGCCACCATCAGGTGTTCCTCACACGTGCGGTGTGGTCCATTTTTAAAATAGTTCAGCATTTGGCACTGTGTGGATTAATACTGAATGTGTGTCGCTGTTATTATTGGGGTTAGGGTTAAGAGTAGAGTAATATGGTGTTTAACTGCATTGCTTTAATGCTTTCCTGCAGTGGGCTCTCACATACTCTCTGCTGCTTCATACTGTAGCCGTGGTGAATGCAGTTGATCAAATCACAATAGACTGGGTCTTCGGTCCAATCAACGCAGATTAGCATCGCGCTAAGGAGGGGTTTGGGAACAAATGTATGGCTGAACAGTTCATATGGGAGTCTTTGGGATAATTATGTAAAAATAAATGCAGATTATAAGACAATGAAAGTGTTTTTTGACCTTGCACGCAGATCAGCCTGCTGTAGGAGACCCCCAAAATCAAAATATGACCTTTTATGATGCAAAATAGGGGCTCTTTAATATACTAACACAAATAATACTGTGCATGAATTTGTATTTGAAGCAACAGTGAATTGACGAATAGGCTTAAACATTTAATAATGTAAATACTTTGATAACAACTTATTTATTAATAATTAATACAAATGCAATTACATTTTTAAATGTATTTTTTACATGTAAAACGTTTCAGTAATTAAAATATTGAATTATTTTAAGAATATAAATATAATATATAATATTAGTATAATATAATATAATATAATATAATATAATATAATATAATATAATATAATATAATATAATATAATATAATATAATATAATATAATATAAATATTCTCCATTCCTGTGCATTTATTTGCATTTTGAAGTTGGTCTGCCAGGTGTGTGTGTGTGTGCATGCTTACCTGTCTGTGTGTTTAGCTAGCGACGGGCTGCTCTTGGTGGTGTTTCTGCTGTGGTCCATCAGTGCTGGTCGATGAGCGACACTCACTGCAGCACAAACACCATCATCATCATCATCATTGTCGTCAGAAAGCTTTTATTTACAGCAGTGTTTAGACACTCACCTGTTATCATTCACATCAGAGCTGTTTCCTGTTCAGAAGAACAAAACATGCATCAACATCTGTACAGAAATATCCACATGCAGTGCTAAAACTCAAATCTAAAGGCTGATTATTGCTGATGCTTGACACCTTTAACGTCACGTAAAACAACTGATATAAATCCAGCATTTGGAAAAAAAACTACTTTTGACTCTTCTAAAGCATGAAAACACCATCATATGTGTGCAGATATTCAGAAACATGCTCAGTGAACATTCTTGTTTATCTGAAAAACAGTGCTGAAGTCAGATATTCTGCTTTGAACATGTGTTACATGCCAGAACATCTGTCTTTGTTTTGGTCATTTAACCTGCCCAATGCCAGTTTAGCCAATTATATTTCAGCACCCTAGGTTGCCAGATGGTGGAAAACAGCGTATTTCATTCATTTAGTCAGGAAGGCTCTTAACGCATGCGTCCGTGACTCAAATGTGACCTCTGGTGGACAGTAGCAGACTCCGAAATGAGACATAGATTCAGAGTTCCACATGAGGTTATTAATTTAGCAAATAATATAAATATTACGAGCTTAAATATTAGGTGAGCAGGTTGCATTGTAACCCCGTGTCCTAACAACACGCTACATGACGAGATATGCAGTAATGAGAAATTTGGCTGTTTGCACGAGACAAAACACGACAGAAATGTAAATACAGCCATTCAGAAGCACAGAATAGTGCACTCACTGCACCCCAACCAAATGGAAAGGTTTATAATCTAATTAATACGTATTAAACCTCTTTAACATTATTAAATGTAGATGCTGAATCACTGATATGTGTTGGTTTGCTCTGAGTCTCAGTTCTGAAGTTCAATTTCAGACGGTTCATTTTATTTTCCAGATCTGAGCTGAACTATCTGCTGCTGCTTTCAGTAGTATGGCAATAAATGTCATGTAAAATGGCATTTAAACTTACATTATTAACATTTAACACTGTATAAAGCACATGAGGTGTACCTGAGCTGATCATTTCTGTTGTTCAGATGTGAGAATTAGAAGCAGTTTCTAATATTTCAATTCAAGGTGTTGGTTGGAACAAAATATGGAGAATATTCCTCCTATTGCGTGCCGTTGCTTTTATTTAGAACACAACTTAAATCAGCCATTAGGCTCGATCGTCATACTCGCTTCTGTTGGTCCTCAATCTGGCAACCTGCGCTTGCATTTGTTTGGTCCAGGAATGCAAAACTTAGTTTAACCACTGGGTATCAAACTTACATACTGCACCTTTAAAAACTGTCCAACTAGTAAGATTTGTTTCTTTTTTATGATTTAAGCCACTGAAGTTACAGTAAAACACCAGTTGGTGGCGCTCAAGCACAATTTTGATTTAATTTATTTAAGCCCCTTCCCCTTCCTTTAGTCAACTCCGGTCTGATTGGTCAGCTGTGGCCAAGTCAGGTTTGACTGGTCTTGCTGTATCTATTGTGTTTATATGCTACAGGGAGGCGGGGATTATGCAAATGAATCACTTTGTAGATTGTTTACATTGATGGACTTTATTGTTCACATTTTTATTAGACCATAAAAAGAGTAATAACACTGATTTACCGTTAGTAATGTGGAGTTTCTGTGTGCAGTTTGTAGTTTCGTGGGTTTGTCTCTCATTCTCTGAAAGTGTCCTGTTAATATGAGCACACACACACACATATTCGGTCAACTGTAGTGAAACACGGTAAAACAGCTATCAGAAACACTGACGCTGGTAATTCACCTGCTGGTTAAACTGGACTCAGTCTTGGATGAGGTTAACTTGTGTTTTTCACTGCTGCTGTCAAACATCGCATTGCTGAATGTGATTGGCTGATCACGGCTGCGCAGGAACATGTGATTGGCCGATAAGGAGGCGGGGTAATGACCTGGACGAATGGGCTTGGCTGAGGGCAAGATTTCAAAGGAAAACATTTAGAAACTTTATGATTAGATTTATAATATGATTTATTATTACTGGGATATTAAGTATATGTAATGTATGATAGGTATAATTTTTATACATATATTACAAAAAAAAGTATCATTTTGTTTTATTATTTTAAAACCATATGGACAATATGCAGAATGTTTTTATAAATGTTATACTTAATATATCAATAAACCTATATATCAATATGTAATAAATAATTTATGTGTATTAAATAATACATAATTAAATAATAATATTTTAATAAAATCTGCACCTATTTTAAAGCGAGAATTATTAAGAAAAATTGCTATACAAATAAACTTAAATTGAATCGAATAACATGTATATGCACAATATATATTACATAAAAATATTATTAAATTTATGAATAATAAAATTCTGTATTTATCAAATGTAAGTGAAGTAATATCACCTCAATTTTATACTGTAAATATATTTAGAATGCACTTAATACACTAGATATTTATTGTGTAATTTACATTTATTGTTAGTTTTAGTAATTGAATTATTTTGCATATTAAATATTTGTAATATACTAAATCATTTCATATTTATTAAAAATAAATAGCTTTAATATTAATTTAAATATTATAAATGAATAAATATTAAAATATAAAAAATAAACAAAAGTAATATTATTTTTCTAAATTATACTAATATTATATATTATATTAATCTGTACAGTTTAACAAAGTGACTTTTATTGACATTTTAGTCGTCTGAAATAATATAATGTAGAAGAAATAATATATATAGAGAGAGAAATAAGTACAGAAAATACACTGGCAGTGTATTACGAGAGTTTTTGTAGCGTAGTAAACAACACTAACCCAAACAATATACTGTACAGTTGAAGTCAGAATTATTAACCCCCTTTTTCCTTTTTTTAATATTTCCCAAATGATGTTTAACAGAGCAAGGAAATTTTCACAGTATGTCTGATAATATTTTTTCTTCTGGAGAAAGTCTTATTTGATTTATTTCGGCTAGAATAAAAGCAGTTTTTAATTTTTTAAACACCATTTTAAGGTCAATATTATTAGCCCCTTTAAGCTATATATTTATTCAATAGTCTACAGAACAACCCATCGTTATACAATAACTTGCCTAATTACCCTAACCTGCCTAGTTAACCTAATTAACCTAGTTAAGCCTTTAAAAGTCACTTTAAGCTGTATAGAAGTGTCTTGAAGAATATCTAGTCTAATATTATTTACTGTCATCATGGCAAAGAGAAAATAAATCAGTTATTAGAGATGAGTTATTAACACTATTATGATTAGAAATGTGTTGGGGAAATCTGCTCTCTGTTAAACAGAAATTGGGGAAAAAATAAACAACCGGTCTAATAATTTAGGGGGGCTAATAATTCTGACTTCAACTGGAGCACTGCAAATGATTGGAAATGAAAGCTACGTTTCCATCCACATATTTTTATGCGCATTTTGGATTATTGCATAAGAAAATACTTTAAAATGCCAAGATGCACATACATTTAGAACTTCTGCAATCAACTGAGACGGATAAACTTTTTATCAGATAAGAATAAATGTATTGCATAAATAAACATTAAAGCATGAACCACAAAATACGGACAACTACTAATTTAGAGATTTGTTTTTACAGTGTAAAGGTGAAATTCTGACCGATGAGAGCGGCGTGTGGGCGTCTGAAGGGGTTTCTGCTCCTCATCACGTCTTTGATGCGCTCCACCTCTTGCTGGTAGCGCCGCCGGTCCTTCATGGCTCCTTCTTTAGCTTCTCTCAGCGCCTCCTCGAGGGCTCGAACCCGTTCAGCTGTGGAGCGAAGACGCTTCTCTAGTTTGGGCAGCTCACAGCGCAGATCTGCATTATCACGGACCAGCTGACAAACAAAAAATACATAACTCATGAAAAAGTGTCACACACATAATAAAATATCAATATTATTCATCCAGGAAGTTAGGGGGCGCTTTTACATAAGCATCACAGAAGTAAAGATACTGAGTAAAAAAAAAACCAGACAATAAACACGTGGTGGTGGTATATTATTTGTATTATTAATATGGAGTAATTTAGTATGTCAGTAATTCTCTTGCTAAATGTATTTAAACAAAATTTAAAGTGATAGAAAAAAGCAACAATACAAATTAGTCTTCCCTTGTTAATAGCAAATTTTATTTAAATACATTTAGCAAGAGAATTACAGACTCATATAGGTTCTTAAACACTCTTAAACACTCATATTGATAAATAAAGACTGACATGTAACCATATAGATGGCCATCTAATCTTATAGCAAGTGATAGAAGTCTTTCAGATTAGATGTCAGTATTTAGAATAAGAAGTCAATCTTTATGAATTGAGTCTTTAAGATTAGATGGCCATCTATATGGTTACATGTCAGTCTTTATTTATCAATATGAGTGTTTAAGAGTGTTTAAGAACCTATATGAGTCTGTGATTCTCTTGCTAAATGTATTTAAACAAAATTTGCTATTAACAAGGGAAGACTAATTTGTATTGTTGCTTTTCTTTTCACCACAAATGATATCAAGTGATAAGAAACTGATATATATCAAATGAAATTGAAACACAAGCTAAAATGACATTATTTCACAGAAAATCTGCTCTAAATTAAATAAAAGAAATTATAATTTGCCAGTTCGAAACAATTCAGCAAGACAAGCAGCATATCACATTTACAACCACACATACTGCAGTGCAGAGGTTTGAAAACAGTATACCATCACACTGCAGTCTTTTAACTTCTTTTTGTTGACAAAGACTAAAAAAGAACTTTTGAAGTATACTTATATATACTATATACTATACTCCGTTTAGAGCAGTGTTTCTCAACTGGTGGGTCGCGGGAACATTTTCAGTGTGTGGTCAAAAAAACTAAATAATTTTTAACTTATTTTGCTTATACCGGACTTTTATTTTGAAATGCGCGCGCGACAACCGTCCCGTTTGACATGTGAAATTTCATTTAATTATAGCAACAAAAATGTCGACGCGCAAGTACGACCCAGAATATGTAAAGTATAGATTTACATCTATTGATGACAAAAAAGGCTTAACCTCAGTGTGTCATATGTAGTGAGGTGCTCTCACAAGAAACTACATTTAGAAACCAAACATCCCGGTTGCAAGGACAAACCTGTGGACTATTTTCAAAGACGACTCCAAGAGCTGAGGGCATCACAAAAGTGCATACATTTTGTTAAATGACAGCAATAAAGTATTGTTTATTTGTAAGTCTTGATGATTTTCTTATGATTTATCTGTCACAATTTGAGTATGTTAATAAATAAATACAAATTAATTATAATTCCTAAAATTATATTATAGTTCCTAAAAACTTGGGTCATGGCTTGATGACCATGTAAAAATGTGGGTCCCATGGCCAAACCAGTTGAGAACCACCGGTTTAGAGTGTTTTCAGCAGCTGACTAACTGGCCGTAAGAGCGTTTCTGTTGTTCTGACCTGTTTGTGGACTTTCGTCAGCTGATCCAGGTTGTTCTCCAGAAAGGAGATCTTCTGTTTCTGTGTTGAACATCCACTGCTGTCATCTGGATCCAGCTCTGAGCTCTGAAACATACATCAAGAAAACCACAGGACTGTAAGTGCACTCACAATATCCCTACAGCATTTCTCATAACTATGTGATTCTTTTAAAACTTATATGAGTCTTTAAGATCAGAAAGCAGTCTTTAAGTACTGATAGAAGTCTTTCAGATTAGATGTCAATATTTAGGACTAGAAGTCAATCTTTATGAATTGAGTCTTTAAGATTAGATGGTCATCTATATGGTTACATGTCAGTCTTTAATTATCAATATGGGTTTTTAAGAGTGTTTAAGAAACTATATGAGTCTGTAAGATCAGATGTCAGTCTTTAGGTATTTATATGAATCTTTATCGCATCTTTAAGATTAGATACCCATCAACATGATTACATGTCAGTTTAAGTATCAATATGAGTTTTTATGAATTTTTTAAGGACATTATAAGGAGTCTTTCAGTTCAGATGTCTTCTTTTTATGATTCAATACGAGTATTTTTGAGTCTTTGAGAACCCCAATGCATCTTTGAGAACTTTTATCATGAGTCTGTAAGATCATATGTCAGTCTTTAAGAATTATTTGTCTTATAAAAAGCATATATCAGACTTTAACTGATATGAGCCTTGCAGTTCAGTCTTTATGAGTCTTTTTGAGTCTTTAATAACTTTTATGAGTCTTTAATAACAGATGAGTCTTTTAAAACAGATATGAGTCTTTATCAGTCTTTCAGAACAGATATGAGTCTTTATGAGTATTTAATAACAGATATGACTCTTTATGAGTCTTTAAGAATAGATGTGAGTCTTTCAGAACAGATATGAATCTTTATGAGTCTTTCAGAACAGATGTGAGTCTTTTAGAACAGACATGAGTCTTTATCAGTCTTTCAGAACAGATATGAATCTTTATGAGTCTTTCAGAACAGATGTGAGTCTTTTAGAACAGACATGAGTCTTTATGAGTCTTTCAGAACAGATATGAGTCTTTATGAGTGTGTAAGAACAGATGTGAGTCTTTTGGAACAGATATGAGTCTTTAAGAACACATGTGAGTCTTTTAGAACAGGCATGAATCTTTATGAGTCTTTAAGAAAAGATGTGAGTCTTTTAAAACAGATATGAATCTTTATCAGTCTTTAAGAACAGATGAGTCTTTCAGAACAGATATGAGTCTTTATGAGTATTTAATAACAGATATGAGTCTTTATGAGTCTTTAAGAATAGATGTGTCTTTTAGAACAGACATGAGTCTTTATGAGTCTTTCAGAACAGATTTGAGTCTTTATGAGTGTGTAAGAACAGATGTGAGTCTTTTAGAATAGACATGAGTCTTTATCAGTCTTTAAGAACAGATGTGAGTCTTTCAGAACAGATATGAATCTTTAAGAACAGATGTGAGTCTTTAAGAACAGATGTGAGTCTTTCAGAACAGATGTGAGTCTTTCAGAACAGATATGAATCTTTATGAATCTTTAAGAAAAGATGTGAGTCTTTATCAGTCTGTAAAAACAGATGTGAGTCTTTCAGAACAGATATGAATCTTTATGAGTCTTTAAATACAGATGTGAGTCTTTTAGAACAGACATGATTCTTTAAGAACAGATATGGTCTTTAAGATCTTATTTGAGTGTTTTAGGTGTGTTAAACGCACCCGTTTGACTCGGGCCGTGAGGTCTTGAACGAACAGCTTCCTCAGATTGTGAAGGGTCTGGAGCTCACGAGCCTTTAAAGAGAAATGTGCAGGTCTGTCATAAATGCAGTTATTATTATTCTTACTGATATCATACTCTCTGTAGATACTCACGACGGTCTCCTCCAAACCCTTCATATCCTGCCGGGTCTGTTCTTGCCGCTCGTGAAGATACCTGCACAAACAGTCAAGCATGACGGTATTTACTGCTTTTCAGTTTTTCCTTTAGGTCTTAGTTCTGATCATGAAACTGAAGTGAGTCAGATGTGAGTGTGTTTTTGATTGGTTGATTAAATAACCAAAATAGCTTATTTTGGTCTATCCATTCACCTGTTTTTATCCAAAATTAAAACGTTTGCTATCCATTTCAGATTTTAGCATATAAAATATATAGTCATACAATAAAATATAAACACTTTTATACATTTTATTTAATAAATACTTATAAAATAAACAGTATTAATTAAAAAGACAAAGTTGAGTTAACTATATACACATTCTGAAAGCATAAAGAAGTTGTCAATAATTTAATATGGCTCTTCAATAGCATCTATTAATAATACTTTAACCTATTAATTTATCTATAATTTATTCATAACTAGTTTCTCTAGTGCAGACACACACTATTCTAAATCTGGACCTTCAAATAAAACCACGGTTCTGCCATCTAGTGGTCCACAGCATGTTTACACTGGTGTATTATTTACTGTGTGTGTGTGTGCGCGTGCAGTAGACTGACCTGAGCTCCTCCAGCTGTCTGCTTTTCTCATGCTCTCGACTCTTCAGGACGCTGAACTCAACACTCAGTTGCTCCAGCTGCAGATCCAGCCTCTGGTTGTCACTGCATACACACACACACACGGGTCACACAAACTTACAGGACACACACACACCTGTAGGACAAAAACATACACACACACAGTGGTCACACAAACTCACAGGACACACATGGGGGGTCACAAATACAGACATGGGTTACACACACTGTACACATACTGTATACAGTACACACACACACTAACAATCAAACTTGCATGCACACATGGGTCAAACACAGCCACACACACACACACACGGGGAAGTCACAAATACAGACATGGGTCACACACACTGTACACATACTGTATACAGTACACACATGTGGAACACACAAGCAGTACACACACACTAACAATCAAACTCACATGCACACATGGGTCAAACACGGCCATACACACACACACACGAGGAAGTCACAAATACAGACATGGGCCTCACACACATACAGACACACACACACAACTGTATCACCAACACACGTGGTATATATACACAGGTGCCACACTTGTGTCACACACACATGTGCACAACATGAGTCACAAGCAAACAAGCACATGCATGGGTCACACACATAGATCACACACACACACACAGGTCACAGACACATCCACCCATGAACATACGATTCACAGACATTATTACACATCCACACACACTCACTCTCACGCACGCGAACGCACACACACACACACTGACTCTGTGAGCTCATCGATGATCTTCTGCTTGTGGTTGATGTCATCACTCACACACACACACACACACACACACACACACACACACACACTGACTCTGTGAGCTCATCGATGATATTCTGCTTGTGTTTGATGTCATCACACACACACACACACACACACACACTGACTCTGTGAGCTCATCGATGATCTTCTGCTTGTGGTTGATGTCGTCTCTCAGTCTGCCGAGCTGCTTGTGCTGTGGCTCTCTCTGAACCTCTGCCTTCTGATCCGCAGCCTTATGACTCTGAACAAGAGATTCAGGACAGCAGAATGAACAATAAATCTGCAGTTTTTATGATTTATAATGTTCTGAGTCCACTGATCCACAAACAGTATCGTAAAATCTTCCCACCTTCACATTTACAGACTCATCAGTGTCCACTGGATGATCCTGAACGCTCTCTGAAAACACACACACCAGCTTATTAGAAGATAAACTCACCAGCCACTTTATTAGGTACACCTCACTAGTACCGGGTTGGACCCCTTTTGCCTTCAGAACTGCTTTATTCCTTCGTGTCGTAGATTCATCAAGCTACTGGAAATATTCCTCAGAGATTTTGCTCCATATTGACATGATAGCATCACACAGTTGCTGCAGATTTGTCGGCTGCACATCCATGATGCCAATCTCCCATTCCACCACATCCCAAAGGTGCTCTATTGGATTGAGCTCTGGTGACTGTGGAGGCCATTTGAGTACAGTGAACTCATTGTCATGTTCAAGAAACCAGTGTGAGATGATTGGCGCTTTATGACATGGTGCGTTATCCTGCTGGAAGTAGCCATCAGAAGATGGAGACACTGTGCTCATGAAGGGATGGACATGGTCAGCAACAATACTCAGGTAGGCTGTGGCGTTGACACCATGCTCAATTGGTATTAATGGACCCAAAGTGTGCCAAGAAAATCTTCCCCACACCATTACACCACCACCACCAGCCTGAACCGCTGATACAAGGCAGGATAGATCCATGCTTTCATGATGTTGTGGCCAAATTGTGAGCCGAGCATCCGAATGTGGCAGCAGAAATGGAGACTCATCAGACCAGGCAACGTTTCTCCAATCTTCTATTGTCCAGTTTTGGTGAGCCTGTGTGAATTGTAGCCTCAGTTTCCTGTTCTTAGCTGACAGGAGTGGCACCCGGTGTGGTCTTCTGCTGCTGTAGCCCATCTGCCTCAAGGTTGGACGTGTTGTGTGTTCAGAGATGCTCTTCTGCAGACCTCGGTTGTAACGAGTGCTTATTTGAGTAACTGTTGCCTTTCTATCAGCTGGAACCAGTCTGGCCATTCTCCTCTGACCTCTAGCATCAACAAGGCATTTGCGCCCACAGAACTGTCGCTCACTGGATATTTCCTCTTTGTCGGACCATTCTCTGTAAACCCTAGAGATGGTTGTGCGTGAAAATCCCAGTAGATCATCAGTTTCTGAAATACTCAGAGCAGCCCGTCTGGCACCAACAACCATGCCACGTTCAAAGTCACTTAAATCCCCTTTCTTCCCCATTCTGATGCTCAGTTTGAGCTGCAGCAGATCATCTTGAACATGTCTACATGCCTAAATGCGTTGAGCTGCTGCCATGTGATTGGCTGAATAGAAATTTGCATTAAGAACCAGTTGGACAGGTGTACCTAATAAAGTGGCCGGTGAGTGTAAGTTATTATTATAAACATTTTGAAATCTTAAAGATATTTTATAATTATTATACAGTGTATGGCCCTCAGTAGGCTCTGGTTTCTATTTTTTTTAAGGACATGAGCAGCACATATTAGCCACTAAATCTCCACACTATAAACCAGGTGCGTGCATGCGTGCGTGTGTGTTTTGTACCGCTGTTCTGTAGTTTAGCCAGTTCTTCACTCAGACAGTCGTAGTTTTCCTCCAGCTGACGTTTTTTCAGTTCCACGTTTTGCATGTACTCAGTCAGAGAGCGGATCTTCGCTTCATGCTGTAACACACACACACACACACAGATTCAGCATCTAGATTTGTGTGTTTTTGACTACATAGCTTACAAGGACACTAATGTGAACAAATATGTAGTGTGTGCGTGGGTGGGTGTGTTTGTATGTATGTGCGCGTGTGCGTGTGTTTGTATGTATGTATGTATGTGTGTGTGTGTGTGTGTGCGTGTGTGTGTGTGTGTGTAACCTGTGAGATGAGCAGCTGACAGGAGGATAGTTCTCTGCCGGTCTCCTCCATCTTTCGGTGACAGTCGGTCTGTAGACTCTCCAGTTGTCTGCATCTCTTCACCAGCGTCTTCAGCTCAGACTTCACTTTACTCACGTACACACACACCACTGCATACTCCTCCTCCAGCACACCCGACAGCTCACTCGGCTGAACACACACGCGCACACACACACACACACATGCACACACACATGCATTAAATAAAAGAACTCAAATATGGCAGAAATGTTCAAATAAAAGTAACTGCAACATGGCAGGAAAGTTCAAATGAAATATAACTAAAGTATGGCGGGAAAGTTAAAATAAAAATAACTCAAATACGGCGGGAAATTTCAAATAAAAATAACTTGTATACGGCGGGAAAGTTCAAATGAAAATAACTCAAATACGGCGGGAAATTTCAAATAAAAATAACTCATATATGGCAGGAATGTTCAAATAAAAATAACTCAAATATGGCAGGAAATTTCAAATAAAAATAACTTGTATACGGCGGGAAAGTTCAAATGAAAATAACTCAAATACGGCGGGAAAGTTCAAATAAAAATAACTCAAATATGGCAGGAAATTTCAAATAAAAATAACTCGTATACGGCGGGAATGTTCAAATAAAAATAACTCAAATATGGTGGGAAATTTCAAATAAAAATAACTCATATATGGCGGGAATGTTTAAATAAAAATAACTCAAATATGGTGGGAAATTTCAAATAAAAATAACTCGTATATGGCGGGAATGTTTAAATAAAAATAACTCAAATATGGTGGGAAATTTTAAATTAAAATAACTCGTATATGGTGGGAAAGTTCAAATCAAAATAACTTGTATATGGCGGGAAAGTTCAAATGAAAATAACTCAAATATGGTGGCAAAGTTAAATGAAAATAACTCAAATATGGCGGGAAAGTTCAAATAACTCAAATATGGCAGGAAAAGGAAAGTTCAAATAAAAATAACTCAAATATGGCGGCAAATTTCAAATAAAAATAACTCAAATACGGTTGGGAAATTTCAAATGAAAATAACTCAAATATTGCAAGAAAGTTCAAATAAAAATAATTCAAGTATGGTGGGAAAGTTCAAATAAAAATAACTCAAATATGGCGGGAAAGTTCAAATAAAATAAATTGAAATGGTGATAAAGTTCAAAGGAAATTAACAGAAACATGGCAGGAAATTTTAAATAAAAGTAACTCAATCAAGTTGGAAAAGTTCAAATAAAAATAACTCAAATATGGCGGGAAAGTTCAAATCAAAATAACTTGTATATGGCGGGAAAGTTCAAATGAAAATAACTCAAATATGGTGGCAAAGTTAAATGAAAATAACTCAAATATGGCGGGAAAGTTCAAATAACTCAAATATGGCAGGAAAAGGAAAGTTCAAATAACAATAACTCAAATATGGTGGAAAAGTTCAAATGAAAATAACTCAAATATGGCTGGAAAGTTAAAATAAAAATAACTCAAATATGGCGGCAAATTTCAAATAAAAATAACTCAAATACGGTTGGGAAATTTCAAATAAAAATAACTCAAATATTGCAAGAAAGTTCAAATAAAAATAACTCAAATATGGCGGGAAAGTTCAAATAAAATAAATTGAAATGGTGATAAAGTTCAAAGGAAATTAACAGAAACATGGCAGGAAATTTTAAATAAAAGTAACTCAATCAAGTTGGAAAAGTTCAAATAAAAATAACTCAAATATGGCGGGAAAGTTCAAATAAAAATAACTCAAATATGGCGAGAAAGTTCAAATAAAAATAACTCAAATATGGCGGGAAAGTTCAAATAAAAATAACTCAAATATGGGGGGAAAGTTCAAATAAAAATAACTCAAATATGGCTGGAAAGTTAAAATAAAAATAACTCAAATATGGCGGCAAATTTCAAATAAAAATAACTCAAATACGGTTGGGAAATTTCAAATAAAAATAACTCAAATATTGCAAGAAAGTTCAAATAAAAATAACTCAAATATGGCGGGAAAGTTCAAATAAAATAAATTGAAATGGTGATAAAGTTCAAAGGAAATTAACAGAAACATGGCAGGAAATTTTAAATAAAAGTAACTCAATCAAGTTGGAAAAGTTCAAATAAAAATAACTCAAATATGGCGGGAAAGTTCAAATAAAAATAACTCAAATATGGCGAGAAAGTTCAAATAAAAATAACTCAAATATGGCGGGAAAGTTCAAATAAAAATAACTCAAATATGGGGGGAAAGTTCAAATAAAAATAACTCAAATATGGCGGGAAAGTTCAAATAAAATAAATTGAAATGGTGATAAAGTTCAAAGGAAATTAACAGAAACATGGCAGGAAATTTTAAATAAAAGTAACTCAATCAAGTTGGAAAAGTTCAAATAAAAATAACTCAAATATGGCGGGAAAGTTCAAATAAAAATAACTCAAATACGGCGGGAAATTTCAAATAAAAATAACTCAAATACGGTGGGAAATTTCAAATGAAAATAACTCAAATATTGCAAGAAAGTTCAAATAAAAATAATTCAAGTATGGTGGGAAAGTTCAAATAAAAATAACTCAAATATGGCGGGAAAGTTCAAATAAAATAAATTGAAATGGTGATAAAGTTCAAAGGAAATTAACAGAAACATGGCAGGAAATTTTAAATAAAAGTAACTCAATCAAGTTGGAAAAGTTCAAATAAAAATAACTCAAATATGGCGGGAAAGTTCAAATAAAAATAACTCAAATATGGCGAGAAAGTTCAAATAAAAATAACTCAAATATGGCGGGAAAGTTCAAATAAAAATAACTCAAATATGGGGGGAAAGTTCAAATAAAAATAACTCAAATATGGCGGGAAAGTTCAAATAAAATAAATTGAAATGGTGATAAAGTTCAAAGGAAATTAACAGAAACATGGCAGGAAATTTTAAATAAAAGTAACTCAATCAAGTTGGAAAAGTTCAAATAAAAATAACTCAAATATGGCGGGAAAGTTCAAATCAAAATAACTTGTATATGGCGGGAAAGTTCAAATGAAAATAACTCAAATATGGTGGCAAAGTTAAATGAAAATAACTCAAATATGGCGGGAAAGTTCAAATAACTCAAATATGGCAGGAAAAGGAAAGTTCAAATAAAAATAACTCAAATATGGTGGAAAAGTTCAAATGAAAATAACTCAAATATGGCGGGAAAGTTCAAATAACTCAAATATGGCAGGAAAAGGAAAGTTCAAATAAAAATAACTCAAATATGGCTGGAAAGTTAAAATAAAAATAACTCAAATATGGCGGCAAATTTCAAATAAAAATAACTCAAATACGGTTGGGAAATTTCAAATAAAAATAACTCAAATATTGCAAGAAAGTTCAAATAAAAATAATTCAAATATGGCGGGAAAGTTCAAATAAAATAAATTGAAATGGTGATAAAGTTCAAAGGAAATTAACAGAAACATGGCAGGAAATTTTAAATAAAAGTAACTCAATCAAGTTGGAAAAGTTCAAATAAAAATAACTCAAATATGGCGGGAAAGTTCAAATAAAAATAACTCAAATATGGCGAGAAAGTTCAAATAAAAATAACTCAAATATGGCGGGAAAGTTCAAATAAAAATAACTCAAATATGGGGGGAAAGTTCAAATAAAAATAACTCAAATATGGCGGGAAAGTTCAAATAAAATAAATTGAAATGGTGATAAAGTTCAAAGGAAATTAACAGAAACATGGCAGGAAATTTTAAATAAAAGTAACTCAATCAAGTTGGAAAAGTTCAAATAAAAATAACTCAAATATGGCGGGAAAGTTCAAATAAAAATAACTCAAATATGGCGGGAAATTTCAAATAAAAATAACTTGTATACGGCGGGAATGTTCAAATAAAAATAACTCAAATATGGCAGGAAATTTCATATAAAAATAACTCGTATACGGCGGGAATGTTCAAATAAAAATAACTCAAATATGGCAGGAAATTTCAAATAAAAATAACTCGTATATGGCGGGAATGTTCAAATAAAAATAACTCAAATATGGTGGGAAATTTCAAATAAAAATAACTCGTATATGGCGGGAATGTTCAAATAAAAATAACTCAAATATGGTGGGAAAGTTCAAATCAAAATAACTTGTATATGGCGGGAAAGTTCAAATGAAAATGACTCAAATATGGTGGCAAAGTTAAATGAAAATAACTCAAATATGGCGGGAAAGTTCAAATAACTCAAATATGGCAGGAAAAGGAAAGTTCAAATAAAAATAACTCAAATATGGTGGAAAAGTTCAAATGAAAATAACTCAAATACGGTTGGGAAATTTCAAATGAAAATAACTCAAATATTGCAAGAAAGTTCAAATAAAAATAATTCAAGTATGGTGGGAAAGTTCAAATAAAAATAACTCAAATATGGCGGGAAAGTTCAAATAAAATAAATTGAAATGGTGATAAAGTTCAAAGGAAATTAACAGAAACATGGCAGGAAATTTTAAATAAAAGTAACTCAATCAAGTTGGAAAAGTTCAAATAAAAATAGCTCAAATATGGCGGGAAAGTTCAAATAAAAATAACTCAAATATGGCGGGAAAGTTCAAATAAAAATAACTCAAATATGGCGAGAAAGTTTAAATAAAAATAACTCAAATATGGCGGGAAAGTTCAAATAAAAATAACTCAAATATGGCGGGAAAGTTCAAATAAAATAAATTGAAATGGTGATAAAGTTCAAAGGAAATTAACAGAAACATGGCAGGAAATTTTAAATAAAAGTAACTCAATCAAGTTGGAAAAGTTCAAATAAAAATAACTCAAATATGGCGGGAAAGTTAAAATAAAAATAACTCAAATACGGCTGGAAATTTCAAATAAAAATAACTTGGATATGGCGGGAAAGTTCAAATAAAAATAACTCAAATACGGCGGGAAATTTCAAATAAAAATAACTGGTATATGGCAGGAATGTTCAAATAAAAATAACTCAAATATGGCAGGAAATTTCAAATAAAAATAACTCGTATACGGCGGGAATGTTCAAATAAAAATAACTCAAATATGGTGGGAAAGTTCAAATCAAAATAACTTGTATATGGCGGGAAAGTTCAAATGAAAATAACTCAAATATGGTGGCAAAGTTAAATGAAAATAACTCAAATATGGCGGGAAAGTTCAAATAACTCAAATATGGCAGGAAAAGGAAAGTTCAAATAAAAATAACTCAAATATGGCGGAAAAGTTTAAATGAAAATAACTCAAATATGGCTGGAAAGTTCAAATAAAAATAACTCATATATGGCGGGAAATTTCAAATAAAAATAACTCAAATACGGTTGGGAAATTTCAAATGAAAATAACTCAGATATTGCAAGAAAGTTCAAATAAAAATAATTCAAGTATGGTGGGAAAGTTCAAATAAAAATAACTCAAATATGGCGGGAAAGTTCAAATAAAATAAATTGAAATGTTGATAAAGTTCAAAGGAAATTAACAGAAACATGGCAGGAAATTTTAAATAAAAGTAACTCAATCAAGTTGGAAAAGTTCAAATAAAAATAACTCAAATATGGCGGGAAAGTTCAAATAAAAATAACTCAAATATGGCGAGAAAGTTCAAATAAAAATAACTCAAATATGGCGGGAAAGTTCAAATAAAAATAACTCAAATATGGGGGGAAAGTTCAAATAAAAATAACTCAAATATGGCGGGAAAGTTCAAATAAAATAAATTGAAATGGTGATAAAGTTCAAAGGAAATTAACAGAAACATGGCAGGAAATTTTAAATAAAAGTAACTCAATCAAGTTGGAAAAGTTCAAATAAAAATAACTCATATATGGCAGGAATGTTCAAATAAAAATAACTCAAATATGGCAGGAAATTTCAAATAAAAATAACTCGTATACGGCGGGAATGTTCAAATAAAAATAACTCAAATATGGTGGGAAATTTCAAATAAAAATAACTCGTATATGGCGGGAATGTTTAAATAAAAATAACTCAAATATGGTGGGAAATTTTAAATTAAAATAACTCGTATATGGTGGGAAAGTTCAAATAAAATAAATTGAAATGGTGATAAAGTTCAAAGGAAATTAACAGAAACATGGCAGGAAATTTTAAATAAAAGTAACTCAATCAAGTTGGAAAAGTTCAAATAAAAATAACTCAAATATGGCGGGAAAGTTCAAATAAAAATAACTCAAATATGGCGGGAAATTTCAAATAAAAATAACTTGTATACGGCGGGAATGTTCAAATAAAAATAACTCAAATATGGCAGGAAATTTCATATAAAAATAACTCGTATACGGCGGGAATGTTCAAATAAAAATAACTCAAATATGGCAGGAAATTTCAAATAAAAATAACTCGTATATGGCGGGAATGTTCAAATAAAAATAACTCAAATATGGTGGGAAATTTCAAATAAAAATAACTCGTATATGGCGGGAATGTTCAAATAAAAATAACTCAAATATGGCAGGAAATTTCAAATAAAAATAACTCGTATATGGCGGGAATGTTCAAATAAAAATAACTCAAATATGGTGGGAAATTTCAAATAAAAATAACTCGTATATGGCGGGAATGTTCAAATAAAAATAACTCAAATATGGTGGGAAATTTCAAATAAAAATAACTCGTATATGGCGGGAATGTTCAAATAAAAATAACTCAAATATGGCGGGAAAGTTCAAATGAAAATGACTCAAATATGGTGGCAAAGTTAAATGAAAATAACTCAAATATGGCGGGAAAGTTCAAATAACTCAAATATGGCAGGAAAAGGAAAGTTCAAATAAAAATAACTCAAATATGGTGGAAAAGTTCAAATGAAAATAACTCAAATACGGTTGGGAAATTTCAAATGAAAATAACTCAAATATTGCAAGAAAGTTCAAATAAAAATAATTCAAGTATGGTGGGAAAGTTCAAATAAAAATAACTCAAATATGGCGGGAAAGTTCAAATAAAATAAATTGAAATGGTGATAAAGTTCAAAGGAAATTAACAGAAACATGGCAGGAAATTTTAAATAAAAGTAACTCAATCAAGTTGGAAAAGTTCAAATAAAAATAGCTCAAATATGGCGGGAAAGTTCAAATAAAAATAACTCAAATATGGCGGGAAAGTTCAAATAAAAATAACTCAAATATGGCGAGAAAGTTTAAATAAAAATAACTCAAATATGGCGGGAAAGTTCAAATAAAAATAACTCAAATATGGCGGGAAAGTTCAAATAAAATAAATTGAAATGGTGATAAAGTTCAAAGGAAATTAACAGAAACATGGCAGGAAATTTTAAATAAAAGTAACTCAATCAAGTTGGAAAAGTTCAAATAAAAATAACTCAAATATGGCGGGAAAGTTAAAATAAAAATAACTCAAATACGGCTGGAAATTTCAAATAAAAATAACTTGGATATGGCGGGAAAGTTCAAATAAAAATAACTCAAATACGGCGGGAAATTTCAAATAAAAATAACTGGTATATGGCAGGAATGTTCAAATAAAAATAACTCAAATATGGCAGGAAATTTCAAATAAAAATAACTCGTATACGGCGGGAATGTTCAAATAAAAATAACTCAAATATGGTGGGAAAGTTCAAATCAAAATAACTTGTATATGGCGGGAAAGTTCAAATGAAAATAACTCAAATATGGTGGCAAAGTTAAATGAAAATAACTCAAATATGGCGGGAAAGTTCAAATAACTCAAATATGGCAGGAAAAGGAAAGTTCAAATAAAAATAACTCAAATATGGCGGAAAAGTTTAAATGAAAATAACTCAAATATGGCTGGAAAGTTCAAATAAAAATAACTCATATATGGCGGGAAATTTCAAATAAAAATAACTCAAATACGGTTGGGAAATTTCAAATGAAAATAACTCAGATATTGCAAGAAAGTTCAAATAAAAATAATTCAAGTATGGTGGGAAAGTTCAAATAAAAATAACTCAAATATGGCGGGAAAGTTCAAATAAAATAAATTGAAATGTTGATAAAGTTCAAAGGAAATTAACAGAAACATGGCAGGAAATTTTAAATAAAAGTAACTCAATCAAGTTGGAAAAGTTCAAATAAAAATAACTCAAATATGGCGGGAAAGTTCAAATAAAAATAACTCAAATATGGCGAGAAAGTTCAAATAAAAATAACTCAAATATGGCGGGAAAGTTCAAATAAAAATAACTCAAATATGGGGGGAAAGTTCAAATAAAAATAACTCAAATATGGCGGGAAAGTTCAAATAAAATAAATTGAAATGGTGATAAAGTTCAAAGGAAATTAACAGAAACATGGCAGGAAATTTTAAATAAAAGTAACTCAATCAAGTTGGAAAAGTTCAAATAAAAATAACTCATATATGGCGGGAAAGTTCAAATAAAAATAACTCAAATATGGCGAGAAAGTTCAAATAAAAATAACTCAAATATGGCGGGAAAGTTCAAATAAAAATAACTCAAATATGGCGGGAAATTTCAAATAAAAATAACTCAAATATGGCGGGAAAGTTCAAATAAAATAAATTGAAATGGTGATAAAGTTCAAAGGAAATTAACAGAAACATGGCAGGAAATTTTAAATAAAAGTAACTCAATCAAGTTGGAAAAGTTCAAATAAATATAACTCAAATATGGCGGGAAAGTTCAAATAAAAATAACTCAAATACGGCGGGAAATTTCAAATAAAAATAACTTGTATACGGCAGGAATGTTCAAATAAAAATAACTCAAATATGGCAGGAAATTTCAAATAAAAATAACTCGTATACGGCGGGAATGTTCAAATAAAAATAACTCAAATATGGCAGGAAATTTCAAATAAAAATAACTCGTATATGGCGGGAATGTTCAAATAAAAATAACTCAAATATGGTGGGAAATTTCAAATAAAAATAACTCGTATATGGCGGGAATGTTTAAATAAAAATAACTCAAATATGGTGGGAAATTTTAAATTAAAATGACTCGTATATGGTGGGAAAGTTCAAATCAAAATAACTTGTATATGGCGGGAAAGTTCAAATGAAAATGACTCAAATATGGTGGCAAAGTTAAATGAAAATAACTCAAATATGGCGGGAAAGTTCAAATAACTCAAATATGGCAGGAAAAGGAAAGTTCAAATAAAAATAACTCAAATATGGTGGAAAAGTTCAAATGAAAATAACTCAAATATGGCTGGAAAGTTCAAATAAAAATAACTCAAATACGGTTGGGAAATTTCAAATGAAAATAACTCAAATATTGCAAGAAAGTTCAAATAAAAATAATTCAAGTATGGTGGGAAAGTTCAAATAAAAATAACTCAAATATGGCGGGAAAGTTCAAATAAAATAAATTGAAATGGTGATAAAGTTCAAAGGAAATTAACAGAAACATGGCAGGAAATTTTAAATAAAAGTAACTCAATCAAGTTGGAAAAGTTCAAATAAAAATAACTCAAATATGGCGGGAAAGTTCAAATAAAAATAACTCAAATATGGCGAGAAAGTTCAAATAAAAATAACTCAAATATGGCGGGAAAGTTCAAATAAAAATAACTCAAATATGGGGGGAAAGTTCAAATAAAAATAACTCAAATATGGCGGGAAAGTTCAAATAAAATAAATTGAAATGGTGATAAAGTTCAAAGGAAATTAACAGAAACATGGCAGGAAATTTTAAATAAAAGTAACTCAATCAAGTTGGAAAAGTTCAAATAAAAATAACTCAAATACGGCTGGAAATTTCAAATAAAAATAACTTGGATATGGCGGGAAAGTTCAAATAAAAATAACTCAAATACGGCGGGAAATTTCAAATAAAAATAACTCGTATATGGCAGGAATGTTCAAATAAAAATAACTCAAATATGGCAGGAAATTTCAAATAAAAATAACTTGTATACGGCGGGAATGTTCAAATAAAAATAACTCAAATACGGCGGGAAATTTCAAATAAAAATAACTCGTATATGGCAGGAATGTTCAAATAAAAATAACTCAAATATGGCAGGAAATTTCAAATAAAAATAACTCGTATATGGCAGGAATGTTCAAATAAAAATAACTCAAATACGGCGGGAAATTTCAAATAAAAATAACTCGTATATGGCAGGAAATTTCAAATAAAAATAACTCGTATATGGCAGGAATGTTCAAATAAAAATAACTCAAATATGGCGGGAAATTTTAAATTAAAATAACTCGTATATGGTGGGAAAGTTCAAATGAAAATAACTCAAATATGGTGGCAAAGTTAAATGAAAATAACTCAAATATGGCGGGAAAGTTCAAATAACTCAAATATGGCAGGAAAAGGAAAGTTCAAATAAAAATAACTCAAATATGGCGGAAAAGTTCAAATGAAAATAACTCAAATATGGCTGGAAAGTTCAAATAAAAATAACTCATATATGGCGGGAAATTTCAAATAAAAATAACTCAAATACGGTTGGGAAATTTCAAATGAAAATAACTCAAATATTGCAAGAAAGTTCAAATAAAAATAATTCAAGTATGGTGGGAAAGTTCAAATAAAAATAACTCAAATATGGCGGGAAAGTTCAAATAAAATAAATTGAAATGGTGATAAAGTTCAAAGGAAATTAACAGAAACATGGCAGGAAATTTTAAATAAAAGTAACTCAATCAAGTTGGAAAAGTTCAAATAAAAATAACTCAAATATGGCAGGAAAGTTCAAATAAAAATAACTCAAATATGGCGGGAAAGTTCAAATATAAAATAACTCAAATATGGCGGGAAAGTTCAAATAAAAATAACTCAAATATGGCGGGAAAGTTCAAATAAAAATAACTCAAATATGGCGAGAAAGTTCAAATAAAAATAACTCAAATATGGCGGGAAAGTTCAAATAAAATAAATTGAAATGGTGATAAAGTTCAAAGGAAATTAACAGAAACATGGCAGGAAATTTTAAATAAAAGTAACTCAATCAAGTTGGAAAAGTTCAAATAAAAATAACTCAAATATGGCGGGAAAGTTCAAATAAAAATAACTCAAATACGGCGGGAAATTTCAAATAAAAATAACTTGTATACGGCGGGAATGTTCAAATAAAAATAACTCAAATACGGCGGGAAATTTCAAATAAAAATAACTCGTATATGGCAGGAATGTTCAAATAAAAATAACTCAAATATGGCAGGAAATTTCAAATAAAAATAACTCGTATTCGGCGGGAATGTTCAAATAAAAATAACTCAAATATGGTGGGAAATTTCAAATAAAAATAACTCGTATATGGCGGGAATGTTTAAATAAAAATAACTCAAATATGGTGGGAAATTTTAAATTAAAATAACTCGTATATGGTGGGAAAGTTCAAATCAAAATAACTTGTATATGGCGGGAAAGTTAAATGAAAATAACTCAAATATGGCGGGAAAGTTCAAATAACTCAAATATGGCAGGAAAAGGAAAGTTCAAATAAAAATAACTCAAATATGGCGGAAAAGTTCAAATGAAAATAACTCAAATATGGCTGGAAAGTTCAAATAAAAATAACTCAAATACGGTTGGGAAATTTCAAATGAAAATAACTCAAATATTGCAAGAAAGTTCAAATAAAAATAATTCAAGTATGGTGGGAAAGTTCAAATAAAAATAACTCAAATATGGCGGGAAAGTTAAATGAAAATAACTCAAATATGGCGGGAAAGTTCAAATAACTCAAATATGGCAGGAAAAGGAAAGTTCAAATAAAAATAACTCAAATATGGCGGAAAAGTTCAAATGAAAATAACTCAAATATGGCTGGAAAGTTCAAATAAAAATAACTCAAATACGGTTGGGAAATTTCAAATGAAAATAACTCAAATATTGCAAGAAAGTTCAAATAAAAATAACTCAAATATGGCGGGAAAGTTCAAATAAAATAAATTGAAATGGTGATAAAGTTCAAAGGAAATTAACAGAAACATGGCAGGAAATTTTAAATAAAAGTAACTCAATCAAGTTGGAAAAGTTCAAATAAAAATAACTCAAATATGGCGGGAAAGTTCAAATAAAAATAACTCAAATATGGCGGGAAAGTTCAAATATAAAATAACTCAAATATGGCGGGAAAGTTCAAATAAAAATAACTCAAATATGGCGGGAAAGTTCAAATAAAAATAACTCAAATATGGCGGGAAAGTTCAAATAAAAATAACTCAAATATGGCGGGAAAGTTCAAATAAAATAAATTGAAATGGTGATAAAGTTCAAAGGAAATTAACAGAAACATGGCAGGAAATTTTAAATAAAAGTAACTCAATCAAGTTGGAAAAGTTCAAATAAAAATAACTCAAATATGGCGGGAAAGGTCATATAAATATAAACATGACCCGAAAGCATGCACACTCTTCCAATTTTCTAGTTCCAGCCAAAAATGCTCGTCTAAATGACGCTGCAGACACACAGATGCAGATTCGCTCACCAGTCTGAGGTCACCATTGCCAAGGATGAAGCTGAAGTCATTCAGATCCTTCACCAGTGTGTTCAGCACCTCAGTGATGCGTTTCCTCTGCTGACCGTTCACTTCCTGTAGCCTGGAGAAGTCTGATTCCAGAGACAGGAGGGCC
>NC_079440.1:61475996-61518496 GCF_903798145.1 Danio aesculapii
ACAGTGGGATGAACCGCCAACTATTCCACCATATGTTTTACGCAGGGGATGCCCTTCCAGCTGCAGACCAGTACTGGTAAACACCCATGCACACTCATTCACACACACACTCGTACACTACGGCCAATTTAGTTAATCAATTCCCCTATAGCCCGGAGGAAACCCACACCAACACGGAGAGAACATGCAAACTCCACACAGAAATGCCAACTCACCCAGCCAGGACTAGAACCAGCGACCTTCTTGCTTTGAGGCTACAGTGCTAATCACTGAGCCACCGTGCCACTTTTAATCTATAACAATAATCATCAAATTCATATCCTAATATTCACACATGCTTCAATATGTCTGACATTAGATAAGAGTTAGCACAAAATGATCTAAATGTAATCCAAAAGTAGTCCGATTCCTTTAGCCTAAATGTGTAATCCAGCCTGATCTCATGAGGAAACGGAAGTATTTTACGTTTTGTCAGTTTAGTGGCTAATTTGAGTTCAGTCGTATGAAATTGTACGATTTTAAAAAGGAGGCGTGGCACCTGACCCCACCCCTAAACCCAACCGTCATTGGGTGATGAGCAAATCGTACTAAATTATACGAATTCGTACGAATTAGCCACTAAATCAAGAAGTTACGAATTGTTGTGAGATTGTGTTGAGTAATCTAAGGGATTTTATTTCTGATTACAGAGTTTGTCATATAATTTGTGATCAGTAACTGATTATAAACAAAATTTATGTCTCGTAATTGTGAAGTTTTTATCGTAAAATAACATTTCTACAAGGTTTAATATTGTAATTCTGACATTTTGATAAATGTCTTACATTTACACCTTAAAATTCTGACTTTATTATAAATGTGAAAAGTTTATATTTTTCAATTAAGATTTATTCATTCATTCATTCACCCTTTATTAATCAGGGATCACCACAGCGGAATGAACCACCAACTATTCCAGCAAATGTTTTACACAGCGTATGCCCTTCCAGCTGCAACCCAGTACTGGAAAACACTCATTCACACACTCATACGCTACGGCCAATTTAGTTCATCAATTCCCCTATAGCGCATGTGTTTGGACTGTGGGGGAAACCGGAGCACGCACAAACCCACGCCAACACGAGGAGAACATGCAAACTCCACACAGAAACGCCAACTGAGGCAGCCGGGACTCAAACCAGAGACCTTCTTGCTGTGCTAACCACTGAGCCACTGTGGCGCAAAATGACTATTATTTCTAGTATTTATTGTTTGTGTTTGGTTAGAGACACTAACTTGTAACAGCGACGTGCCGATTGGCTTTTCCTTCATCAATAAGATCCATCACTTCTTCTGGACTGGAGACAAAACGTTCAGTGCAACCCTGTTAAACACACACACACACACATTTACATTTACACACACACACACACATGCTCGGAATAAATATAAAGTCACATCTTCATCTAAATCACAGTCCCGGTTTTCTTTTTGCACTGAACCTCTTCAGTAATTGTCAGCTGACACAAGAGACATTAAGAGTTTAAAGAGCACCTATTATGCAAAAATCACTTTTATAAGGTGTTTAAACCCAGATGTGTGTCAGCAGTGTGTGAATATCTCCAGCCTCTAATAATAAACGTGAATTAATTGTATTTATTATAATCAGACTTGATGAATGAAACACTTTGATTGACTTTCTCCCTTAGTATGATGTCATCAGAGGGGTAAAGCCCCGCCCACTAGTGCCCATCTCTCCCTTATTGGCATAAACAGCAGCCCTGAGTGAGAAGCAGCCGTCTGTCCATTAGCCATTAGAGTGTTTGAGCTGCTGAAGATAACATCAGCATAGACTAAGAGGATTATAGATGTGGAGTTTTAGATGAACAGCAACAGGAGCGACATAGACTGACAGAAGCACACATGCACACCTGACGAGCACTGACAACACTAGTCCTGTATTCAATCTGTCGCTATGCTGACACTTATGCATTTGTAGCTCCGCCCTCTTCTGAATAGACCACACTCTCATTTGCATTTAAAGTGACAGTCACCAAAGTGCCACAATTAGAGTCTTAACAGCAGTAAATTTAGAGTTCTTAAAGTTCCTCTGTATGTGTACTGAACTCATTAATCTTATCGTTTACAGTCTGAGAAACATCAGCGAGGTCAGCGTGATTCAGCTTACCTTCACATAGGGAACACGGTTCTTGTCTTCGTGAACTGACAGGTTTGTCTTAGTCACTGAAAAACACAGAGAAAATAATAAGCATCAACAAACATAATGCGGATGTGATCTGAAACATAACTAACGTATAAAGGTTGACTGAAGGGTAGTAGAAGGTAATCTTGAAGTAATTTTGCACTACAAAGGTATTTATCAAAGTTAAACTAAGATTACTGCGTTACAAAACAAAGATAGTTCAGAATTAATTCACCTTTATTTTGTATAGCGCTTATACAATGTAGATTGTGTCAATAGCCTAGTGATTTACATGGATTACATTACATGGAAAACATCCAAATTGTGAGATGTAAACTTTGAATTTCAAGGAAACAAGTCAAAACAGAAAGACACCCACACATGATTTTAGAAAAAAAGATGTTGGATTTGTAAATTAATTCATTTATTCATTTTCCTTCGGCTTAGTCTCTCATTTATCAAGGGTCACCACAGCGGAATGAACCACCAACTATTCCAGCATATGTTTTACACAGCGGATGCCCTTCCAGCTGCAGCCCAGCACTGGGAAACACCCATACACACTCATTCACACACACACACACACACACACACACACATACACTACGGCCAATTTAGTTCATCAATTCCTCTATACCGCATGTGTTCGGACTGTGGGGGAAACCGGAGCACCCGGAGGAAACCCACACCAACACGGGGAGAACATGCAAACTCCACACAGAAACGCCAACTGACCCAGTCAGGACTCGAACCAGCGACCTTCTTGCTGTGAGGCCACAGTGCTAAATTGTGAGACATAAATTCAGACGTTCATAAAAAAATATAGAATTGTAAAAGAAAAATTGGGTGACAGGGTGGCTCAGTGGTTAGCACTGTGGCCTCACAGCAAGAAGGTCACTGGTTCGAGTTCCGGATAGGTCAGTTGGCGAATCTGTGTGGAGTTTGCATGTTCTCCCCGTGTTGGCGTGGGTGCTCCGGTTTCCCCCACAGTCCAAACACATGTGCTATAGGGGAATTGATTAACTACATTGGCCGTAGTGTGAGTGTAAGGGTGTTTCCCAGTACTGGGTTGCAGCTGGAAGGGCATCCGCTGCGTAAAACATATGGTGGATAAGTTGGCGGTTCATTCCACTGTGATTAATAAAGGGACTAAGCCGAAAAGAAAATGAATGAATGAATTGGCGGTTCATTCCACTGTGACGACCCCTGATAAATGAGAGACTAAGCTGAAGGAAAATGAATGAATGATTTTTACTGTCAGTCTTTAAAGATAATTAACACACTGCGCAAATCCTAAACATCAGCTTGCATCTTAAGGTTCTTGCACATTTCAGTGCAGCGTAAACATTCTGCTAAACGTATTTTCGGCTGCAGAGAAGGGTTTGGAGTCACACGAGGCCAGTAAATGATGGCAGAATCTTGACTTTGGGCTGAATTATTCCTTTAATGAGCAGATGCACGTCTGCAGAGAGGCTTCAGCGTTTATTATGACAGAGCAGAGATGAACTGATGCTTCCAGACAGACGCGCATCTAATCTGACTCTCACACACACACACACACACAGTTCATATGAGCCATGGCAGATATAACTGTGCCTCTCATCAGACTAACACTCACACACACAAATGCACACATACAACCAGACACACACACACACAAACACACACACAGAAACTTTGTATAAGCCATGATAGATATGAACGTGCCTCTCATCAGACTAACACACACACAAACACACACAAGCAAACAAACACCAAAACACACACAGAAACACACAAAAATACAAACACACACATGAACACATGCGTGCAAACAAACACCCACATAAACAGACAAACGCACAAACAATGACCCACACACACATGCAAACCACACAAATACACACACAAACATCATATGAGCCATGGCAGATATGAACACGCCTCTCATCAGACTTGCACACATGCAAAGAAACACACACACAAACAAAGATACACAAACAAACACAGAAATACACACACAAACACACAAACAGAGACACACATACACAAACACACACTCACAAGCTTACACAAGCACACAAACATGCTCACAAACACACACACACATAAACATACACAAGCACACACAAACAAACACAGAGACACGGAAGCACACACATACACAACCACAAACACACATAAACAGACAAAAACAAGCACACACACACTCTCTCCTATCCATCTCCATCTGTCTCTGCAGTCGCTGCTTCTCTGTTTCTCTCGTCTGTCCGCAGGTATTTTCCAGATTGCTCAGTGACTCAGATGAATACAGATGAGTGCCGGAGTGCTGGACAGGTGTGTGTGTGTGTGTGTGTGTGTGTGTGTGGTCAGAAAGCAGAGGTGAACATCTCTTATATCTAATGCTGAAAATATACTGCTCACACCTGCATGAAGAGGATTCTGGTGTTACGAATTCCAAATGTCAAGATATGAACTCAGAATTTCAAGAAATGTGCTGGAATTGTGAACAGCACGGTGGCTCAATGGTTAGCACTGTGGCTTCACAGTATAAAGGTCGCTGGTTCGAGTCCTGGCTGGGTCAGTTGGCATTTCTGTGCGGAGTTTGCATGTCCAAACACATGCGCTATAGGGGAATTGATTAACTAAATTGACCGTAGTGTTGAGTGTGTGTGTGAGTGAGTGTGTATGGGTGTTTCCCAGTACTGGGTTGCTGCTGGAAAGGCATCTGTAGCATAAAAAAAAATGCTGGAATAGTTGGTGATTCATTACGCTGTGGTGACCTCTGGTGAATAAAGGGACTAAGCTGAAGGAAAACAAATGAATGAATGAAATATGGAATCGTGAGACCTAAACTCAGAAATCCATAAAGAAATGTCAAAAATGGGAGACACAACCTCATAATTCCTAGTAAATGTTGGGATTACAAGACTGAAATCTACGGAAAAATATGGAATTATCAGATGTAAACTCAAAATTCCAAGAAAAATTGTTGGAATTGTTTAAATGTAAACTCAGAGTTCCAAGAAAAACTCGTCAATGCCAGACGTAAACTCAGTAATCCATAAAAAATGTCTAACTGTTAGAGATAAACATGTAATTCCATGGAAAATGTTGGGATTACCAAAACCCAGAATTCCAAGATAAAAAAAACATAAATCCAGGAAAAAAATATGAAATTGTGAGACGTAAACTACGAATTCTATGAAAAATTGCCAGAATTTTGTGAATATAAACTCAAAATAAATAAAAAAATGTCAGGATTGTGAACTAGCGTCAGAATTCCAAGATTTAAAGAAACGTAAACGTAGAATTCTTAGGAAATAAATATGAAATTGGCCAGATGTAAATTCAGAATTCCAAGAAACAAAAGTTATGGAATTGTGAGACCTAAACTCAGTAATCCATAAAGAAATGTCAAAAATGTGAGAGACAACCTCATAATTCATTTTACAAGACTGAAATCTATGGAAAAATATGGAATTATGAGATGTAAACTCAAAATTCCAAGAAAAATTGTTGGAATTGTTTAAATGTAAGCTCAGAGTTCCAAGAAAAAACTCGTCAATGCCAGACGTAAACTCAGAAATCCATAAAAAATGTCTAACTGTTAGAGCTGGGATGTCAAACTCAATTGCTGGAGGGCCTAATCCCTGCACAGTTTAGTTCCAACCCTAATTAAACACAGCTGATCAAACTAATTAACTCCTTCAGTCTTGTTTGAAACCTACAGGTAAGTGTGTTGAAGCAGGGCTGGAACTAAACTGTGCAGGAATGCGGCCCTCCAGGAATTGAGTTTGACATCCCTGTGTTAGAGTTAACATGTAATTCCATGAAAAATGGGATTACAACAAGTTAAAAGTTAAAAAACATAAATCCAGGAAAAAAAATATGAAATTGTGAGACGTAAACTACGAATTCTATGAAAAATTGCCAGAATTTTGTGAATATAAACTCAAAATAAATAAAAAAATGTCAGGATTGTGAACTAGCGTCAGAATTCCAAGATTTAAAGAAACGTAAACGTAGAATTCTTAGGAAATAAATATGAAATTGCGAGATGTAAATTCAGAATTCCAAGAAACAAAAGTTATGGAATTGTGAGACCTAAACTCAGTAATCCATAAAGAATATCTAATTGTTCGACATAATCTTGTGATTCCAAGGAAAATGTTGGGATTACAAGGCGTAAACTTAAATCCTGGAAAAAATATGAAATTGTGAGCCTGAACATTCTGCAAATTCCATGAAAAAGAGCCAGAATTATGAGAATATAAACTCTAAATTCCAAGAAAATGTGTTAGAATTGCACGAACTGACCTCAAAATTCCAAGAAAAAAATTACCTAAATAAAAATAAAAAATAAACCTGAATTTTAAAGGAAATAAATATCAAATTTTGAGACAAACAAAATGGAAACTCAGAATTCCAAGATAAAAAAATTTACCCCAGGAAAAAAATATGGAATTGTGAGACTTAAACTCAGAATTCCTTAAAGAAATGTCAAAAACAACCTCATAATTCCTAGAAAAATGTTGGGATTACAAGACTGAAATCTAAGGAAAAATATGGAATTATCAGATGTAAACTCAAAATTCCAAGAAAAATTGTTGGAATTGTTTAAATGTAAGCTCAAAATTCCAAGAAAAATTGTTGGAATTGTTTAAATGTAAGCTCAGAGTTCCAAGAAAAAACTCGTCAATGCCAGACGTAAACTCAGTAATCCATAAAAAATGTCTAACTGTTAGAGATAAACATGTAATTCCATGGAAAATGTTGGGATTACCAAAACCCAGAATTCCAAGATAAAAAACATAAATCCAGGAAAAAAATATGAAATTGTGAGACGTAAACTACGAATTCTATGAAAAATTGCCAGAATTTTGTGAATATAAACTCAAATTTTTTAAAAAAATGTCAGGATTGTGAACTAGCGTCAGAATTCCAAGATTTAAAGAAACGTAAACGTAGAATTCTTAGGAAATAAATATGAAATTGCTAGATGTAAATTCAGAATTCCAAGAAACAAAAGTTATGGAATTGTTAGACCTAAACTCAGTAATCCATAAAGAAATGTCAAAAATGTGAGAGACAACCTCATAATTCATTTTACAAGACTGAAATCTACGGAAAAATATGGAATTATGAGATGTAAACTCAAAATTCCAAGAAAAATTGTTGGAATTGTTTAAATGTAAACTCAGAATTCCAAGAAAAACTCGTCAATGCCAGACGTAAACTCAGAAATCCATGAAAAATGTCTAACTGTTAGAGCTGGGATGTCAAACTCAATTGCTGGAGGGCCTAATCCCTGCACAGTTTAGGTCCAACCCTAATTAAACACAGCTGATCAAACTAATTAACTCCTTCAGTCTTGTTTGAAACCTATACAGGTACAGTAAGTGTGTTGAAGCAGGGCTGGAACTAAACTGTGCAGGGATTAGGCCCTCCAGGAATTGAGTTTGACATCCCTGTGTTAGAGTTAACATGTAATTCCATGAAAAATGTTGGGATTACAAAAACCCAGAATTCCAAGATAAAAAACATAAATCCAGGAAAAAAATATGAAATTGTGAGACGTAAACTACGAATTCTATGAAAAATTGCCAGAATTTTGTGAATATAAACTCAAAATAAATAAAAAAATGTCAGGATTGTGAACTAGCGTCAGAATTCCAAGATTTAAAGAAACGTAAACGTAGAATTCTTAGGAAATAAATATGAAATTGGCCAGATGTAAATTCAGAATTCCAAGAAACAAAAGTTATGGAATTGTGAGACCTAAACTCAGTAATCCATAAAGAATTTCTAATTGTTCGACATAATCTTGTCATTCCAAGGAAAATGTTGGGATTACAAGACGTAAACTTAAATCCTGGAAAAAAATATGAAATTGTGAGACTGAACATTCTGCAAATTCCATGAAAAAGAGCCAGAATTATGAGAATATAAACTCTAAATTCCAAGAAAATATGTTAGAATTGCACGAACTGACCTTAAAATTCCAAAAAAAAAAAAATTATCTAAATAAAAATAAAAAATAAACCTGAAATTCAAAGGAAATAAATATCACATTTTGAGACGTGAACTCAGAATTACAAGAGAAAATTGATTGAATTGCAAAGATGTGAACTCAGAATTCCATAAAGAGACGTCAAAATTGTGAGACATAATCTTGTCATTCCAAGAAAAATGTTATATGATGGAATGAATGATGGAAATTCAGATGGAAACAAAATGGAAACCCAGAATTCCAAGATAAAAAACATAAATCCAGGAAACAAATATGAAATTGTGAGACGTAAACTACGAATTCTATGAAAAATTGCCAGAATTTTGTGAATATAAACTCAAAATAAATAAAAAAATGTCAGGATTGTGAACTAGCGTCAGAATTCCAAGATTTAAAAAACGTAAACGTAGAATTCTTAGGAAATAAATATGAAATTGCGAGAAACTCAGAATTCCATGAAGAGACGTCAAAATTGTGAGACATAATCTTGTAATTCCAAGAAAAATGTTATATAATGGAATGAATGATGGAAATTCAGATGGAAACAAAATGGAAACTCAGAATTCCAAGATAAAAAAATTTACCCCAGGAAAAAAATATGGAATTGTGAGACTTAAACTCAGAAATCCAAGAACAAATATGGAATTACGAGACATAAAAATGTAGAATTACAAAAAACCTTATGGAATCGCAAAATGTAAACACTTCTAAGAGGAAAAGCTTTGAGAGAAAACTGTGAGACGTAATCTTGTAATTCCAAGAAATATGTTAGGATTACAACACGTAAACCCAGAATTCTATGGAAAAAAATGATAAAGTTATGAGACCAGGGGCGTTGCTAGACATAAAGCTCTACTGGGGCACCGCCCCCAACTCCAAAATAAAAATAAAATCATATATATATATATATATATATAATACAAAAGTATTCTTGTTAATATACAATAATTATTCTAAATAATCTTAAATGTAACTGAAAAACAATGTTTAGACGCAAGTGGAATGACATGCTAAGATCATTTAAGAAATCTTTTGCATAAATATTAATTTAATTTTAATGAAATTTCTAAACTTTCAATTCCAAGAACAATTAAGAACAAAATAAGACAAAAGAATGAGACAAACAAAATAATTAGTTAACAGAAATCAGGTATTAAAACAGTTGTGTTTTAAAATGTGATGAAAAAAAAAAAGATCTGTTAGACAACACCTTTTTTACACCTAAATAGGAGGGCTAATAATTTTGTATTCAACTATACATAAAAATGACCCCAATCTTTGTAAAAGTGCTTGTATAAAAATCTGTTATACCGACAAACGAAATAAAAATGCATTTAAATTATGATGGTGTATATTAAATGGAGTCAGCTTTAAAAGGATAGTCTGTAATCTGTTTAGAATACATGTACAGTACAGTATTTAGGTCGAGCTGAAACAATACATTCCGACTCACCGTCAAGTAGGTCACGAATTTTATCCATGTAGATTTCAAAATAGGAGACCTTGAGAGAGAAAGGAGAGCAGCTTAATGATGTGGGATTATATTCATCCTTCATTAGAAAACCAAAACAAGCCTGTGTGAATTGATTTCATTCATCTGTCAGCACCTTAATGTGGAACTCCAGGTTTTCGTCCATGGTGTAAATGTGGTTGAAAATATCTTCGGCGATCCTCGGGATAATTCCCCTTCCATTAGCATCGTGCAGTTTTCCCTGACGGAGAAAGCTAATTAATTGATTAAACACACTGTGATTGATTAATGGATTGGTTTTATTTGAATGTGAACAACATCTGCTTTCGTCTTTTGTTTGTTTTTGCAGATTAAAATAACATAAATACAGATTTGGGGTGATAAATGGGTGAGTAAATCATGAGCAGATCATCATTACTGAATTTCTGAAAATGCCAGGATGTGGATGGACAAATATACAGTAGCTGTAAATACCCTGCTACTTGTAAATGAAGATGAAATAACAAAACAAAGCATTATAATTCCTTCATCAATCATTCAAACTTGTTAACAAGCTTCATTATCATTGTAAACTTGTTAAGTGTGATGAGAATTCATTATGAAATGTAAAACATTTGCAGAGGAAAATAACAAATACCATATTTGGGTGAGTAAATCATGAGCAGATCATCAATTCTGAATTTCTGAAAACTTGTTTCTGGGCACAAAGGGATGGGATGTGAATTTCATTTCATTTAATAATGAGAAGCTGCAGTACCTCCATAGTGTAGGTTTTACCAGATGATGTCTGTCCGTATGCAAATATGGTGCCGTTGTAGCCGTCCAGAACATCTGTAGATGAAAGAATATCAAAATGTGTGAAAGATTAAAATATTTACTTAACTCAATTGTGCAGACTTGATTTAATTCAATTAAGTTATCCCAACGTTACTGTCTTTTTTACTCATTATTATGCCCACATTGATTTTTTTTAGCTTTTTATATGATATATGATATGATATTATACATCAAATTCCCATATTATTGTATTATATGGTACAATTTCACACAGACACACACATTATATATATATATAGTTATATATAGTTATATATATATATAGTTATATATAGTTATATATATATAGTTATATATCGTTATATATAGTTATATATAGTCATATATATATAGTTATATATAGTTATATATATAGTTATATATATATAGTTATATATAGTTATATATACAGTTATATATATATAGTTATATATAGTTATATATATATAGTTATATATATAGTTATATATATATAGTTATATATAGTCATATATATATAGTTATATATAGTTATATATAGTTATATATAGTCATATATATATAGTTATATATAGTTATATATATAGTTATATATATATAGTTATATATAGTCATATATATATAGTTATATATAGTTATATATAGTTATATATAGTCATATATATATAGTTATATATAGTTATATATATAGTTATATATATATAGTTATATATAGTCATATATATATAGTTATATATAGTTATATATAGTTATATATAGTCATATATATATAGTTATATATAGTTATATATATAGTCATATATATATAGTTATATATAGTTATATATATAGTTATATATAGTCATATAAATATAGTTATATATAGTTATATATAGTTATATATACAGTTATATATATATAGTTATATATATAGTTATATATAGTTATATATATAGTTATATATAGTTATATATATATATAGTTATATATAGTTATATATATAGTTATATATATATACATAGTTATATACAGTATAGTTATATATACAGTTATATATATATATATATATATATATATATATATATATATATATATATATATATATATATATATATATATATATATATATATATATATAGTTATATATATAGTTATATATACTTGAAGTCAGAATTATTAGCCTGCCTTTGAATTTTTTTTTCCTTTTGTAAATATTTCCCAAATGATGTTTAACAGAATCAGGAAATGTTCACAGTATGTCTGATAATATTTTTTCTTCTGGAGAAAGTCTTATTTGTTTTATTTTGGCTAGAATAAAAGCAGTTTTTAATTTTTTAAACACCATTTTAAGGTCAATATTATTAGCCCCTTTAAGCTATATTTGTCTACAGAACAAACCATCGTTATACAATAACTTGCCTAATTACCCTAACCTGCCTAGTTAACCTAATTACCCTAGTTAAGCCTTTAAATGTCACTTTAAGCTGTATAGAAGTGTCTTGAAGAATATCTAGTCTAATATTATTTACTGTCATCATGACAAAGAGAAAATAAATCAGTTATTAGAGATGAGTTATTAAAACTATTATGATTAGAAATGTGTTGAAGAAATCTGCTCTCTGTTAAACAGAAATTGGGGAAAAATAAACAGGGGGGCTAATAATTCAGGGTGTATATATTTATATATACATACATATATATATATATATATATATATATTTATATATATATTCAGTTTTTATATTTATTTCAGTAGTATGATTGCCTAATTTGCAAATGTTTATATGAAGTACAGTTTCTAAAGTAATATTTTCTGTCTTTTAGTAGAGATATTAAATATGAGACTTGCTTTGTTTTCATTGTAAATGTCATATTTTAGGTTTTTAGTTACCTTTCTCAAAATCATTCCACATAAATCTGCAGATTTATTTTTACAAAATTTAAAAAACATCCTCAGATTTTGTTTGCAGATCTTGATCAGCTCGTCTGAACACAAGTCTGACCGGATAAAACAGCTGTGATGTTAATATTAAAGACGGTGTTTATTAATAAACGTACAACTTTCTGAGACATGCACACCCGTCTGTTATTGTGAGGATCACTTTGAGACGATGAGCATTTATTAAATTGATTTAAACGCTGGATTATTCAAAGTATGCAATACTTCATAAAAGCTTCAACCTGTGATGTTGACACGTGATCATGTTGCTTTTTTCTAATGGCTTTAGTTTAGCTCGCAATTCATTCTATTACTACCTGCCTATTATTAGATATTAACTGTATATTAGTATTTATAAAGTATGATCGTATTGTGCAGCTCTGTAAAAACTAATTCTACCTTACTAACCGTTAATTAGCAGTTTATTAAGCTGAGAGTGTTAAAAAGGTTTGTATTACCTAATTTACTTGTATATAACTAAGAAAACATTCAGTTTGATATCTCAGTTTGCATGATCGCTATGTAGAAATTCATTCAATTTTCTTCAGCTTAGTCCCTTTATTTATCAGGTGTCGCCACAGCGGAATGAACCGCCAACTTATCCAGCATATGTTTTACACAGCCGATGCCCTTCCAGATGCAACCCAGTACTGGGAAACACCCATACACACTCATTCTCTCACACACATACACTACGGCCAATTTAGCTCATCAATTCCCCTATAGCGCATGTGTTTGGACTGTGGGGGAAACCGGAGCACCCGGAGGAAACCCACACCAACACGGGGAGAACATGCAAACTCCACACAGAAGCACCAACTGACCCAGCCGAGACTCGAACAAGCAACCCTCTTGCTGTGATGCAACAGTGCTAACCACTGAGCCACCCTGTCACCTCAGCAGTGATAGTGATAATTAAATCAATGCAACTAATCAATCAGTCAGTCTTTATGATGCATTTACTCACCTTTAACGATCTGTTGGGCACAAGTGTTGTACACCTGCTCTTGTGTGCAATTTGTAGGAAAGACTTTGTCAAACACATACGATTTCCCCTGGAAGACACAAATAGAGTCATATTTACAAGGTGTGATGATGGAGGCTTTCAGAATCACTGTACATCAGTGTTATTGCTGCAGATGAGCAAGTTTAAGTTCATTTATACACAGTGATGTAAAGTAACTAATTACAAATACCCAGACTACTGTAATTGAGTAGTTTTTCTCAGGAATTGTACTTTACTGAGTAGTTTTATAAATGTGTACTTTTACTGTCCCTTGAGTACATTGTTAGTGCTGTAGCAGTACTTTTACTCCACTACTTTCCTTCAACCTGCAGTCCCTACTTTATTTATTCTTGTCTATGTGGATTAGATTAATCAGTCCTGTGATTTCTGTCCAATCAAATCACACATAGAAGGTAAATCTCATCTTAATGAACTCCCTCAAGACATGTGCTTTATGATTGCAGCAAACTGTTTGGAAGCATTAAAAGTGTCCAAGAAAATCTTTACACACATTGACCCAGAGACTGTTTAGATGCATGTCACCGATGAGAAGATGATGGATGTTTACTGTGTGATGACTGAAATGGCGTCAGATTGACGTTGCACCCCAATGTTGTGGGGACGTTGCATTTTATTTGGAAATGACAATTGGGTTGACATCAGAAAATAACGTCAGGCTGACGTCAATGTCCAACGTAAAACCAACCAAATATCAGCATCTAATGATGTTACAGCTTGTTGTTGTGTTGATGTTACCACTATGACGTCTATCAGGCGTTGTATTTTGGTTGCCATACCTGATGAATAAATGTCAGTATTTGACGTCAATATGACGTTGGTTTAAGATGTTGGCTCAACATTGGATTTTGGTCACTTTCCAACACAACCTAAAATCAAGCAAATATTAACGTCATTATTGGACAAATAATGTTGACCTTAGAGGCTGGCTAGACACTGAAGTTTGGTCACCTGACATCACAACCTCAATCTAATCTAATATTAACGTCTTATGATGTTGTGTGCCTGCTGGGCAATAACTAGATGCACTACAGCAGTGTTTCCCAACCCTGTTCCTGGAGGCACACCAACAGTACATATTTTGGATGTCTCCATTATCTGACCCATTAACTTCAGGGTTTGGAGTCTCTTCTGATGTTATGATAAGTTGATTCAGGTGTGTTTGATTAGGGAGAGGTTGAAAATGTGTACTGTTGGTGTGCCTTCAGGAACAGGGTTGGGAAACACTGCACTACAGAATGTTACGTGTACACACATGCACAAATTACATGTAAATCATCAGCTTTCTACAGCATAATACTCACTACTCAAGTACTTGTCTTCTTTTTACTCATACTTTGAGTAATATTTACAACAGATACTTTTACTCTACTCGCACTGCATTTTTAGGCAAGTAATGCTACTTTATCTTAGGCATGATTTTTCAGTACTCTTTACACCACTGTTTATCCAGCACATTTCATACACAATGCTAATTCAAAGTGCTTTACATAAACAAGAAAAGAAACACAACATACAAGTATAGAAATGAAAACAACAAAGAATAAGAATGATTAAAACCGGTTTTAAAGACAGCCTCGCCCCCAGAGCTTCATCACTGGCTAAATCACTGCACTCAGCAAATAATGTGAGTTTGTGGCAGGGCTATCGGTTTCAGATATTGTTCAGATAAAACTGTCATTTTTATTATTGAGGTGCAGTGTGTTAGTTTGACACCCAGTGGTTGAACTAGGTATTACATACCTGGATCAAAACAAACACAAGCGCAGGTTGCCAGATTGAGGACCAAAAGGAGCGAGTCTGACAATAGTGCCTAAAGGCTGATTTAAGTCATGTTCTAAATAAAAGCAACGGCACGCGATAGGAGGAATATTCTCTATATTAAAAGGAGTTTTTGTTCTAACCAACACCTGGAATTGATATATTAGAAACGGCTTCTCACAGCTGAACAACAGAAAACTGACAATGATCAGCTCAGGTACACCCCATGTGCTTTATTCAGTGTTAAGTGCTAATAATGTGAGTCTGAACGCCATTTCACATCACATTTATTGCCATACTACTGAAAACAGCAGCAGACAGTTCAGCTCAGATCTGGAAAATAAAATAAACCGTCTGAAATTTAACTTCAGAACTGAGACTCAAAGCAAACCAACACATATCAGTGATTCAGCATCTACATTTAATCATGTTAAAGAGGTTTAATATATTAGATCAGTGTTTCCCAACCCTGTTCCTGAAGGCACACCAACAGTCCACATTTTCAACCTCTCCCTAATCAAACACACCTGAATCAACTCATCAGAACATCAGAAGAGGCTCAAAAACCTGAAGTTAATGGGTCAGATAAGAGAAACACTGAAAATATGTACTGTTTGTGTGCCTCCAGGAACAGGGTTGGGAAACACTGTATTAGATTATAAACCTTCCCATTTGGCTGGAGTGCAGTGAGTGCACTATTCTGTGCTTCTGAATGGCTGTTTTTACATTTCTGTCATGTTTCGTCTGGTGCAAACAGCCAAATTTCTCATCACTGCGTATCTCGTCACGAAGCGTGTTGTTAGGACACGGGGTTACAATGTAACCTGCTCACCTAATGTTTATGTTTCTAATATTAATATAATTTGATAATTAATAACCTCATGTGGAACTCTGAATCTGCGTCTCATTTGAGAGTCTGCTACTGTCCACCAGATATCAGTCACGGTTGCATGCTTTGAGAGTCTTCCTGACTGACTGAATGAATGAAATACGCTGTTTTCCACCATCTGGCAACCCGGGTTGCTGTAATATAATTGGCTAAACTGGCATTGGGCGGGTTAAATGACCAAAACAAAGACAAAGAGTCCAAAGACAAAGAGTTTTGGCATGTAACACATGTTCAAAGCAGAATATCTGACTTCAGCATTGATTTTCAGATAAACAACAAGGTTCACTGAGCATGTTTCTGAATATCTGCACACATATGATGGTGTTTTCATGCTCAAACAAGAACATACAGCACCTTTAATACACAGTAAATTATTATCAAATACAGTACAGCTGAAATGAAGCACAGCATTAAAAATTGGTGATAAAGTCCATATTTCTAATACTGTAGCTTTTGTACTATTGATGTAAATGAACTTCTTGGGCTGCACGGTGGCTCAGTGGTTAGCACTGTTGCCTCACAGCAAGAAGGTTGCTGATTCGAGCCTCAGCTGGGTCAGTTGGTGTTTCTGTGTGGAGTTTGCATGTTCTCCCCGTGTTGGTGTGGGTTTCCTACGGGTGCTCCGGTTTCCCCCACAGTCCAAACACATGCGCTATAGGGGAATTGATTGACTGAATTGGCCGTAGTGTATGAGTGTGTGTGTGAATGAGTGTGTATGGGTGTTTCTCAGTACTGGGTTGCGGCTGAAAGGACATCCACTGCATAAAACATGATGGAATAGTTGGCGGTTCATTCCGCTGTGGCGACCCCTGATAAATAAGGGACAAAGCGAAAGGAAAATGAATGGATGAACTTTGAAATATAACAGCAGCATATAAGTTTGAATGAACAACACAAGAGTGTGTGTTAATTAGCTGAAGTTCTGCTTCCTGTTAGCTGGACACACAAAAGTCCAGCATGTTCTAATTAAAGATGAAAGAGATTAGAAGTGAAGCAACTGACTGCAACACACACACACACACACACACACATGCTGCAGATTAAGGGCTCGAGTCAGTAATTAGTCCCTCTCTGCTGTTTCCAGGAGATTTCACTGATCCTCAGAGGAGCATCAAAGTCTAGAGGGCAGAAAAACACCTGAAGAGTCACACACACACACACACACACACACACACACACACACACACACACGCACACACGCACTCACTCAAGCACATACATACAGACACTCACACAAGGACGCTCACACATAGATACATCCAAACACACACACACACACACACACACACACAAACACGCTCACACAAGAACTCACACATACATTACATGCATCCAAAATTATGTGCGCACACACACACACACTCACACACATACATAAAAGCACAAAATACACACACACAAAGACACTGACACAAGGACTCTCATACATACATACAGCCAAACACACACACACACACACACACACACACACACACACACACACACACACACACATACATATATGTATACACACTCACTCAAAATATAAACCAGCACACACACACATACATACAACAACCACATCCCACACACTCATACACATGCACACACATCACACACAAACACTCACACTAATGCACTCCTACACATACATACATCCAAACAAAACACAGCGCACACACACATACACGCAATCACACAGATAAATAACCCACACACTCATAAAACACTCAAACACACACTCACACACACATACACACACTCAAACACAACACAACACAGCGCACACACATACACGCACTCACACAGATAAATAACCCACACACTCAAACACACACTCACACACACATACACACACTCATACACAACACAGTGCACACACATACACACACTCACACAGATAAATAACCCACACACTCATAAACACTCAAACACACACTCACACACACATACACACACTCATACACAACACAACACAGTGCACACACATACACGCACTCACACAGATAAATAACCCACACACTCATAAACACTCAAACACACACTCACAAACACATACACACACTCATACACAACACAACACAGCGCACACACATACACGCACTCACACAGATAAATAACCCACACACTCATAAACACTCAAACACACACTCACAAACACATACACACACTCATACACAACACAACACAGCGCACACACATACACGCACTCACACAGATAAATAACCCACACACTCATAAACACTCAAACACACACTCACAAACACATACACACACTCATACACAACACAACACAGCGCACACACATACACGCACTCACACAGATAAATAACCCACACACTCATAAACACACACTCACACACACTCATACACAACACAACACAGTGCACACACATACACGCACTCACACAGATAAATAACCCACACACTCATAAACACTCAAACACACACTCACACACATGCACGCACACACATACACACACTCATACACAACACAACACAGCGCACACACATACACGCACTCACACAGATAAATAACCCACACACTCATAAACACTCAAACACACACTCACAAACACATACACACACTCATACACAACACAACACAGCGCACACACATACACGCACTCACACAGATAAATAACCCACACACTCATAAACACTTAAACACACACTCACACACTCACACACATGCACGAACACCACACAACGCACACACATACACACACTCATACATGCACTCCCACACAAACACAACACAACACACACACTCACACATATACACACACACACACACACACGCACGCACACATGCACACATACACATATGTACTCAGTCTCAAAAACATGCATAAATATAAACACACATGCACTCACAGACATACATACTACAAGCACAACACACACACACTTATACACACACAAGGACACCACACACTCACACACAAACCTCACACATGCACTCTCACACACACACATACATCCGAGCACAACACAGCACACACACACACACACACTTGTACACGCATGCACTCCCACACACACAAACACAACATGCACACACACACACATGCACTCATACATGCACTCACGCACATACGTACTACAAGCACGACACACACATGCATGCACAACACACACACATGCATGCACAACACACACTCACACATGCACTCCCACACAAACACAACACAGCACACACATACATGCAAACACATGTACTCACAGTCTCAGACACGTGCATACAGTATATAGAAACACACACAGTCGCAAACACTCCTCTCTCACACACACACACACACACACACACACACTATACATCATGTAGGGCTGTTTGTGATGACAGCACACTTAACCTTTGCTCGCAGCTCTCAGCACATTCACACCAGCACTTTCCCATCATCACATCTTAAAATATAGCGTCACAGAGTGCTTTATGTGTGTGTGTGTGTGTGTGTGTGTGCTCTGAGCCTCATAAAACAAGCACAACACCCTTTATATGGTGTACAGGGAGACTGCAGCGAGCACATATTCAGCTCACAATCACAATCTGTTTCAATAATCTGACAACTGGCCAGAGTTACATATGGATATATATGGATATTGGATAAATCAGTGGAAATATACATGAACTGAGTGGATATACACTCGCTGGCCACTTTATTAGGTACACCTCACTAGTACCGGGTTGGACCCCTTTTGCCTTCAGAACTGCTTTAATTCTTCGTGTCAGAGATTCAACAAGCTACTGGAAATATTCCTCAGAGATTTTGCTCTATATTGACATGATAGCATCACACAGTTGCTGCAGATTTGTCGGCTGCACATCCATGATGCCAATCTCCATTCCACCACATCCCAAAGGTGCTCTATTGGATTGAGCTCTGGTGTCTGTGGTGTCCATTTGAGTACAGTGAACTCATTGTCATGTTCAAGAAACCAGTCTGAGATGATTGGTGCTTTATGACATGGTGCGTTATCCTGCTGGAAGTAGCCATCAGAAGATGGAGACACTGTGGTCATAAAGGGATGGACATGGTCAGCAACAATACTCAGGTAGGCTGTGGCGTTGACACCATGCTCAATTGGTACTAATGGATCCAAAGTGTGCCAAAAAAATCTCCCCCACATCATTACACCACCACCAGCAGCCTGAACTGCTGATACAAGGCAGGATGGATCCATGCTTTCATGTTGTTGAGGCCAAATTCTGCCCCGAGCATCTGAATGTGGCAGCAGAAATGGAGACTCATCAGACCAGGCAACGTTTCTCCAATCTTCTATTGTCCAGTTTTGGTGAGCCTGTGTGAATTGTAGCCTCAGTTTCCTGTTCTTAGCTGACAGGAGCGGCACCCGGTGTGGTCTTCTGCTGCTGTAGCCCATCCGCCTCAAGGTTGGACGTGTTGTGTGTTCAGAGATGCTCTTCTGCAGACCTCGGTTGTAACGAGTGCTTATTTGAGTTACGGTTGCCTTTCTATCAGCTGGAACCAGTCTGGCCATTCTCCTCTGACCTCTGGCGTCATCAAGGCATTTGCGCCCACAGAACTGCCGCTCACTGGAAATTTCCTCTTTGTCGGACCATTCTCTGTAAACCCTAGAGATGGTTGTGCGTGAAAATCCCAGTAGATCAGCAGTTTCTGAAATACTAAGGCCAGCTTGTCTGGCAGCAACAACCATGCCACGTTCAAAGTCACTTAAATCCCCTTTCTCCCCCATTCTGATGGTTTGAACTGCAGCAGATCGTCTTCACCATGTCTACTTGCCTAAATGTGTTGAGCTGCTGCCATGTGATTGGCTGATTAGAAATTTGTGTTAACGAGCAGTTGTACCGGTGTACCTAATAAAGTGGCCAGTGAGTTTAGATAGATGTATAGATGGACAGATGGATATATATATATATATATGAGTGTGTAGATGTATGGGTGGATAGATAATGACGCCGCAGAAACCGAGAGCAGATCTCAGATCAGGACGTGATCTGAATGTGTTCTGCAGAGATGTGATCCGTGATGCTGAACAAGAACAAGATACACACACACACACACACACACATACATGGCACCGCTGTGAGATCAAATACACACGGGAGAAATCCAAACTACAGCTGCAGAACACAGACCTGTTGTTATACACCACTGCGCTGCTGTATTGCGTGAGCAATACATCGGGTTTCATATTAAAATCAAAAAACATTTTGACTAAACTCACGATCGTTCCTCTTTAATGCATGATCTTCTCTATCTCTGCTTAGCTACAGTAAAGTCGGTATACAAATCAAAATGAACTTTTGTTTTTAGATATATATATATTAGTGCTTGTTATGAACGATGTGTCTGTGCACTTCATTATTTTGTAAAAATTAATTTGCCAATCTTTAATCAAATATAATAACCCCCTCCACCTCGAAATGACTTTATTTCATTTCTTGCCACATGGAATGCCTTTAGGGAGGGGTTATCAGTGCTTTAGGGCGGGGCTATCAGTCATTAAGAGCGGGACTATTAGAAATTTGAGGCGGGGCTATCAGTCATTTAGGGTGGGGCTATCAATACTTTAGGAAGGGGCTATCAGTCCTTTAAGCCAAGACTATCGCAAAACTATAGGACATTTAGTGTGGGGCAATTAGTATTTTAAGGTGGGGCTATCAGTCATTTTAGGCAGGGCTATAAGTCATTTAGGGCGGGGCTATCAGTCATTTAGGGTGGGGCTATCAATCGTTTATGAAGGAGCTATTAGTCCTTTAAGCCAAGACTATCGCAAGACTATCGGACATTCAGTGTGGGGCAATTAGTATTTTAAGGCGGGGCTATCAGTCCTTAAGGCAGGGTTATCAGTCATTTAGGGCGGGGCTATCAATCGTTTAGGAAGGAGCTATCAGTCCTTTAAGCCAAGACTATCGCAAGACTATCGGACATTTAGTGTGGGGCAATTTGAATTTTAAGGCGGGGCTATCAGTCATTTTGGGCAGGATATAAGTCATTTAGGGCGGGGCTATCAATTGTTTAGGAAGGAGCTATCAGTCCTTTAAGCCAAGACTATCGCAAGACTATCGGTCAATTAGTGTGTGGCTCTCAGTAATTTAAGGCGGGGTTATCAGTCCTTCAGGCAGGGCAATCAGTCATTTGGGGGGGATGGCATTAGGGCGTGTCTTGTTTCATTTGTCAATCTTTTTTCATTTTGTTGCCAATGCCCATCTTCCAATCAGTTCCCAGGGGACAAAATCATGCACCACCCACAATTTTTTTCTCATTTCAGAACTGTTTCAAGTGGATGTACATCACCATAGAGGAAAAAGGCACAATCTTAACTTCCGTTTCATGCAATAGTATCTGACTGTAGACTTGCATATTCCAGCTGAGACATGCAGTCTTAGACACAATGCACTCAATGGAGCTAGTGACGTCACGGTGAGGGGTGGAGTTAGGGGCGGGGGTTAAGTGTGTGCATCAAAGGCATTCCAAGTAGCTCAGCTTGCATCTGCTCACGGTCTGCAGCCAGACTCTTCTTGTTTAATGGCAACTTTAAATCCATGTGAACCGGAAGTTGCTGCAGACTTTTATTTCAGTATGATGATTTATTTCCAACTGAAATGAAATATTAAGTAGGGGGCGGGGTTTTGTTCATCTTTCACTCACAGCAAACTAACAGTTAAAGGGGCATGGCTAAGCCTTTTTCATCCAATCAGAGTCATCAGAGAAGGACCATAAGGCTAACAATGTTTACTATAAGGCTAACAAAGCATCCGCTGCGTAAAACATATGCTGGATAAGTTGGCGGTTCATTCCCCTGTGGCGACCCCAGATTAATGAAGGGACTAAGCCGAAAAGAGAATGAATGAATAAACATTAAAAAAACTACAAATACTAATAAAAATATCAAACAAAATCTAATTTGACACAGTAAATAGATTATTTTAAAATAGTTCTGTTAAAGTAAGCGTGAACCGGAAGATGCTGCAGACTTTTATTTCAGTATGATGGTTTATTTCCACCTGAAATTGAATATTGAGTAGGGGGCGGAGTTTTGCTGCTCCTTTCATTTTTCACTCACAGCAAACTAACAGCTGGATGGGTGTGGCTAAGCACTTTTTGCCCAATCAGAGACATCAGAGAAGCATCATAAAGACTAACAATGCTCACTAGTAAAATAAACATCGTAAATTTTGATTTCATGCTGACTTTAACAAAATAAACTTATAAACATAAAAATAACTACAAATATTAATAAAGAAACATTTTAAAAATCTAAATCAACACAGTAAATAGATTATTTTAAAATAGTTCTGTTAAAGTAAGCGTGAACCGGAAGATGCTGCAGACTTTTATTTCAGTATGATGATTTATTTCCACCTGAAATTGAATATTGAGTAGGGGGCGGGGTTTTGCTGCTCCTTTCATTTTTCACTCACAGCAAACTAACAGTTGGATGGGTGTGGCTAAGCACTTTTCGCCCAATCAGAGACATCAGAGAGGCATCATAAAGACTAACAATGCTCACTTGTAAAATAAACATCGTAAATTTTGAATCATGCTGACTTTAACATCATAAACTTATAAACATAAAAATAACTACAAATATTAATAAAAAAACATTTTAAAAATCTAATTTAACACAGTAAATAGATTATTTTAAAATACTTCTGTTAAAGTAAGCCTGAACCGGAAGATGCTGCAGACTTTTATCACAGTATGATGATTTATTTCCAACTGAAACTGAATATTGAGTAGGGGGCGGGGTTTTGTTCTTATCTTTCACTCACAGCAAACTAAAGATTGGAGAGGCGTGGCTAAGCATTTTTGTACCCAATCAGAGTCATCAGAGCATGACCATTAGACTAATATTGTTCACTAGTAAAATAAACATTGTACATTTAGATTTCATGCAGACTTTAACGTAATAAAATTATAAACATTTTTAAAAAACTACAAATATTATTAAAAAACATCAAATAAAATCTGATTCAAAACGTTAAATAGACGGCAAACTAACGGTCAAAGGGGCGTGGCTAAGCATGTTTTGCCCAATCAGAGTCATCAGAGGAGTACTGCCATTCCAAAGCATGAGTAGATTGTCAGATTTTGATTAAAGATGAACAAAACATTTCCTTTAAGTGGATTAAATGTTCACCTTAAGACTAACAATATGCATTAGCAAAATTAACATTTTAGATTTTGATTTTATGCAGACTTTAGGCATTTATTATATATAGCCCCCGAGTATTATATAAATCCCCCTCCAGCTGCCACAATAACCTGTGATGTTAACCAGTGGCTTGATGACGAGGGATGTTATAAACCCGTGTGTGCTCATGTGTGTGTGTGTCAGTGCACGTGTAGTGAAGAGCCCTCCGGCTTTGTCACAGAAATCCAGACTAATTCAAAGAAAAGAAGAAGAAACTGTCATATAAACACAAGAGGCGGCTGAACATCAAACCCTCCGTCACGCTTTCTAATGGAAATGAAGAAACTCCTCTAAAAAGGTCATCTTTTAATATTAAAACAACCATAAAAGATTAATGCTTTCAAGTATAAATTATTTTATTTGAGTTTTATGTTACTGTACACTCTCGGAAATAATGTACTAAATCTGTCACTGCGCTGGTGCCCTTTTATAAAGTACTATATGGACACATTAGGCACTAATATGGTAATTCAAGGTACCAATATGGATCCTTTGATATTAATATATCCCCTTTAACTACAAAAGTATACCTTTAAAAGATTTTGAAGACAGATTTTGTACCTTTATCTCTTAAATAAATTTATATTTATTTATTAAAATAAATAACAATATTAATAAATATAGAAATTAATGAAGAAAAACAAAGTTTAAGTTTTTCCAATTAGTTGAAACTGGTGACATACAAGTTCTTATTTGGGTTTTATATTTATTTTATTATATTTATATTCATTTTAACAACATATATTTCTAAATATTTAAAAAAAAAAAACTAGAATTTTCCAATCACTAAAATTAGAAATATGTAAATATATGTTAAGGCATGTATGTATTGTAAGCAGATATTTTTGCATTCAATATGTTGCATATATGACACATATTTTACATGTAAAATCCAAATATCCAAAAATCTGAAGACTGTGTGTATTCCAATATGGCCATATGAACATATATATATATATATATATATATATGAGCAATATCACATGAGTAACAGTGCGATGTGGCTGTATATCAGCACTGGTGGGAGGTGTGCATTGTGGAATGTATAATGGCCCGTTTCCACTGAGTGGTACGGTATGGGGTTGGTATGGGTCACCTTTATCAGGCTTGCGTTTCCACAGCTAAAAGGGTACCAATGGTACTCTTTTGGTGGGTGTGGTGTACGACAGAAAGTTCCAGTCGAAGTCATTCTTGCTGGAGGAAATGTCACAGTAACGCCGTACGGGTCGTTCACATATCAAATGAGAAGCAGTTCTCACACAACAGATGCTTCATACACATAAATACTGTATAAATGTTCATTACTAACCTTTCTATGAACAGGATTTGATTATAACTGCAGATCAGTGACAGTGGGAAATAGCCGACTGTAACATCTGCAGTTATATAAAATAAATAAATAAATGAACAAATACGAACACATGCAGACCCTTACAGTCTCTGATATGTTACCAACTACAGAAGAACTACACACGGCAGACATTTAGTTCTTATTTGGGTTCAAAAACAACAGGAAATATAGCCCACAGACAGTGCAAACCTCTTATCTCTGTCTGTAATCTTCAGCAGCACATGTAGCCTCTGTTAGAGAGTAATTCTGTCATTCCCGAGTTCACAATAGTCCAAAAGGCGATGATGATAATTAAACATGGCAGTTTGTTCATGTTTTAGGCTGCTGAAAGAATCATTTGCTCCTTTGTTTTTTCACGCTTCACTCTTGTGTTTGTTCGTTTCTGACAGGATCGGATGTCAGAAGCACTTCAATAATCACGCGCACGTTATTATCATCAGCTCAAGAAGTTTATTAGTTCAAATATAGATACGCAGTGACACAAGCAAGAAAGAGAAACCACTCGCACTTTAGACGGCATTGTAAAAAACTATGGGGCACAGGGTAAATCTGCTCTTCTTCTTGGCTTTCTGGCTGTTCATCAAGACGATGGCTTGTTATTATATGTATATATTATTACGGTGTAATGCCTCGGCTGTGTATTTAAAACATGGCGGTTCCTTTGTTTTCATTCTTGACTTGTTAATCACGAGCGAGTGATTAATCTCTATAAACCAAAAGCCAGTAGCGTAGAGAATGTTTAAAGGTGATTAGGCCCCTGGGCCCCCATTTATAACCCTTTAGATGGGCCCTCGCATTTTGCACGATGCCACTGCCAATAGCATTCAGCTGCATGCCTAGCTCTGCCTTTTGGTAGCCTTTTGCTGTGCTAAGTACCCTTTGCAAATGGTACCCAAAAAGTGGTACGGTGCGGTTCGCTTTTAGGTACCTTTTGACCAACCCAGGCTCATTCTGAAAACGTCCCGTGGACGTTTCTGGAGATCACGAAATACATCCTGGGAGGTATGTATTTTTGCAGTTTTTGTTTTCGCGAATCCACGAGAGGCCGCTGCGTGTGCTTTTTCAAATCTCAAATTTCTCTCACGAGTGCCGCTGTTCTCGCATAAACCCACCAGAGGCCGCTGTCGACTGAACGTCTGTCTGACTGGCTGAATGACTAGATGACTGACTGGCTGGCCGACCAATCAACAGACCCACCCTCCTCCTTCCCTAAACCCAACCAATTTTTATCGATTGACCCGCCCACCCACTTACTTCCCTAAAACCCAACCAACGATTTACAAAACGCCCTCATCTGATTTTTACCACGTTTTCGGATTTCACCACATTCTCACCCTGGTATTCACTCGTTCAATTTAATTTTTGGATTCTGTTTTTGTCTTACCTGATTTCTGGACCCGTTCTTCCCCGGACTCGAACCCCGTCGTTGTGGTCATCTCCTCTATGCGTCTCAAGTCCGTCGACGTACATGACTAGCTAACTGGACAAACTGATTGCGGCGGGAAAGCCCTCCACACGGGGTAAGCTGTCAGCCAGTAAGTGCCAAAAGGAACGGCGTCACACCGCCCCGTAGCGCTCGTTTAAAAAAAAATGAAATGCAGCCATACGTACCCCCGGCTACATAATTCGCGGTCTCCAGAAACGTCCGCAGGACTAAGATTCAGAATGAGCCTGGGTTGCTTTTGACAGTGGAAACGGCTATAAAAGCGTTCCGGACTGAACCGTACCGCACCATCTCGCTCAGAGGAAACAGGCCATAACCTCCTTTATAGACCAGCACACCCATGAGTCCACAAAGCGGAGTATATGGATTAGCTATTTAAACAACATGGCGCAAAGTAGGAAAATTAGGGTTGCGCTGGTCTGAAAATAGCAACACATCACACCAAACACGTCTTGTGTATGATAGGGCCCTAAAACTGTTATTAAAAATGTATATTAACTATACAGACAAAGAAAAACTGATCAAAATGACAACAAAAAATACTAAAACGTAAAAAAAATTGAAAAATAAAAGACATCACCCGGTCAGTTCAGCAGTATTTTAATGATTCTAATATAAGACATGAGTATATGAAGTGATAAAGGGAGTATAGAAACAGAACTGAATGCCCTGTCAGGACTATAGAGCTGTTTTTCTCTCGCTGGTTTAAATGAACATCGCTTTTCTCCTTTACTCCACTCGTCTTCAAGGCCAGCAGGTTTTCATCAGTACAGCACTGATATAAATGAGCAACTCTCACATACTGTTATTTCTGCTTTCAGCCGGGTGCCAGATTGTGACGTGTGTTAGAGGACGGAGACTGTCTGCTCTCATCATATACACTGCCTTATAGTGAGCAGCAGACAACCTGAAGGAGACACTGAACTGTGCTGAATGCTGCTTTACTGTCTGATCTGAGGTCAGAGGTTACCAACAGATCAATGCAGGTGTGTGTGTGTATTGTGTGTGTATTATTTTTGTGTGTGATTTTTATCATTTAACAATAAAAATGTGGAGTCACGGTGGCTCAGTGGTTAGCATGATCGTCTCACAGCAAGAAGGTCACTGATTCGAGTCCTGGCTGGGTCAGTTGGCATTTCCGTGTGGAGTTTGCATGTTCTCCCTGTGTTGGCGTGGGTTTCCTCCAGGTGCTCTGGTTTCCCTAGCAGTCCAAACACATGCGCTATAGGGGAATTGATGAACTAAATTGGCCGTAGTGTTTGAGTCTGTGTGTGAGTGAGAGTCTATGGGTGCTTCCCAGTACTGGGTTGCGGCTGGAAGGGCATCTGCTATGTAAAACATATGCTGGAATAGTTTGAATGAATGAATACAGTAACAGTAATGATCTATATTTGCTGTATTCTGTGGCTGAGCTCAGTGTATCGTCCTAAAAGCCGTGTCGAGCTGCAGTCCAGATTAGAGCTGTGCGTTTCGCCCTATTTTCCCTGCGTGGCTCGAGCTGAAATCAGCAGAATTGTGCAAAAGAAAACCTCCCTGTAAGCCTGCAGGGTTTATTAAATCAGAGCTTCTCACCTGTGTTCAATTTCTGACTTCATGCAAACAGTTAAGCACTTTCTATCCCAGTGTTTGCATGTTAATGTGTGACGCTCCTCCTGCATGTTAATTGAATTCGGTTTATTTTAATGGCACACTCTTGATAATAACTATTCAATAATTTATTGACCCAGAAATCCCTTAATGAGCTCTGTTACGCAGCAGAAGCTCAACAGAAGACTCATTGCAGAATTGTGGGTACATTCATTCATTTTTCTCTGGTTTAGTCTCATATTTATCAACGGTCACCACAGTGGAATGAACCGACAACTATTCCAGCATGTGTTTTACACAGTGGATGCCCTTCCAGCCGCAACCCAGTACACATACACACTCATTCACACACACACTCATACACTACGGCCAATTTAGTTCATCAGTTCCCCTATAGCACATGTGTTTGGACTGTGGGGGAAACCGGACCACCCGGAAGAAACCCACGCCAACACGGGGAGAACATGCAAACTCCACACAGAAACGCCAACTGACCCAGCCGGGACTCGAATCAGTGACCTTCCTGCTGTGAGGCGACAGCACTACCAACACCACTGCGCCACCCCTTCCTAAATAGATGTTTCATGTAAATGTTTATTGAACTTAGTAGAATAAACACACAAAAAAGAGGAAAAATAGACTTAATTAATTAATGATAATTGAAGCTGAAAAAAAAATAGAAATATGAGGCTCTAAATTAATATTTACAAGACAATATGTCCCTAAATACATATGCAAACATGATATAATAAAGGTTTTGTATCTGGAAAATACCAGAATGTTTATCTAGGAGACAGAAAATGTATCCGTAGTTCCAGAATCAGCCACATATGTATTTTCAGACACTCTATCTTTAATGTGAGCTTCAGAGACGGGTGTGTTTATGCAGCACTGTGAGCCCGGTATAGTTCTGCCAGCGAGATCAATGTGTTTCTGAAAGCGCTTTCTCTCCTGCTAGAGCTTCACCGGATTTAACCTTCGGTGTTTCACACAGTATTGGAGACTTCTGGTCATTTCAGATTAAGTTGAGCATTTTGTCTACAAGCTCTTAATCAACCCACACACACACACACACACACACACAAACACACACACACACACACACACACACACACACACACACACACACACACACACACACACACACACAACCTTCTCTAGCTGGTTTACTAGTAATATCTCTGCACTACTGCTGATAAATGTACTTTTTTCTACAGTAAACTGTGCTGTATTGTAGTATAATTTACCCTACAGTTGTAGAAAACTACACTATTGGCTCATTTGTTTATATTACTATAGTTGTTGCGTTACTATACCAACTAAAGAATCGCCACAACAGATAAATTTATATTGTTGTTGTGTTGCTATAGCAACAGTAGAACCTCTCAACAGATCAGATACTATAGTTGTTGCATTACCATAGCAACTGTAGAATCGCCACAACAGATAAATTAATATAGTTGTTGTGTTGCCATAGCAACTGTGGTACCTCTCAACAGACCAGTTACTATAGTTGTTGCGTTACCATAGCAACTATAGAATTGCCACAACAGATAAATTAACATATTTGTTGTGTTACCATAGCGACTATAGAATCGCCATAACAGATAAATTAATATAGTTGTTGTGTTGCCATAGCGTCTGTGGAACCTCTCAACAGATCAGTTCACTATACTGTTGTGTTACCATAGTAACTATAGAATCAACACAACAGATCAATTACTATAGCTATTGTGTTGCCATAGCAACTGTTGAATCACCATAGCAGATCAATTACTATAGTTGTTGTGTTACCATAGCAACTGTAGAATCGCCACAACAGATTAATTGCTATAGTTGTTGCATTACCATAGCAACTGAAGGATCACCACAGCAGACCAATTACTGTAGTTGTTGTTGTGTTACCATAGCAACTGTAGAATCGCCACAACAGATTAATTACTACAGTTATTGGGTTACCATAGCAACTGTAGAATCACCACAGCAGACTAATTACTGTAGTTGCTGTGTTACCATAGCAACTGTAGAATCGCCACAACAGATTAATTACTATAGTTGTTGGGTTACCATAGCAACTGTAGAATCCCCACTGCAGATCAATTTCTGTAGTTGTTGTGTTACCATAGCAACTGTAGAATCACCACAGCAGATCAATTACTATAGCTGTTGTTACCATACCGACTGTTGAATCGCCACAACAGATCAGTTATTATAGTTGTTGTGTTACCATAGCGATTGTTTAATCGCCACAACAGATAAATTATTATAGTTGTTGTGTTACCATAGCGACTAACATTGCTTTATTTACTATGAATTACTATAGTAATTTTAAAATGGAACTTTTTTTCTGAATAATATATAATATATAAATAATATATAATAATACTGATGGTCCAGATGGTACCCAGATGAGACTGTGGCATTAGTTTAATCAGATGTTATTTGAGAATAACATACTTGGAATTATGTAATTAAGCAATCAGAATCAAGTATTCCAGAGAGTCATGCAATAATCATTCATTCATTCATTTTCTTTTCAGCTTAGTCCCGTTATTAATCAGTGGTTGCCATAGCAGAATGAATCGCCAACGATTCCAGGACATTTTACGCAGCAGATGCCCTTCCAGCTGCAACCCATCACTGGGAAACATCCATACACACACATACATTATGGACAATTTTAGCTCACTCAATTCCCCTATACCACATGTGTTTGGACTGTGGGGGAAACTGGAGCACCCGGAGGAAACCCACAACAACACGGGGAGAACATGAAAACTCCACACTGAAATGCCAACTGACTCAGCCGAGACTCGAACTAGTGACCTTCTTGCTGTGAGGCAATTGTGTTTACCACTGCGCCACCGAGCTGCCCCATACAAAAATCAGAAATAACAAAATTAAGAAAAGAAGAAAAAAATCATGGGAATTTTATCAAAACATTTCATTGTTTTGTGTTTTTCACACCACTTGGAAGAACAGAATTAGTAGAAAAATCTTGATTTAATATTAAAGTTTAAAGGTTCATTTTAAGCCTCATTGGTTCATCTCAGCCACATAGAAAAGTCTTTAATTTATTTTTATCAATCCATGAGTCATCAATACAGCACAGAAATATCAAACACATCATTTCAAACCGTCTCTGGCAGATGGATGAAAATCACTGGATATTTCAGCAGCACTGGAGCTGATCGTGCGTGCGTGTGGGTGTGTGTGTATGTAAATGAACACAGTGGAGACATGGGTTTATCTAAATATACAGCTCAATTTATCACAAACGATTCACTGCACAAACATGATCTATGTGATCGTTTTTTGTGTGTATCATCACGAACACTCATCAGGCCTCTCGCGTTTTGTGTTTTCAAACACTGTAAAAAATGCTGGGTTGTTTTAATCCAATGTTGGGTCATCGTTGAATTAAAAAATATTATTTAATTATAATTGAGAAATGTATTCATCTTTGGGTTTGTCCCTATTTGACCCAACTTTGGGTTAAAACAACCCAGAATTTTTTTTAGAGTGTATGATATTTAGCAAGTAGTTCTGATTCTGTTTATGTTTATAAATGCAATACCATTTGAGAGTAAAATTAGATTTTCTAGATACATATCTCAGTTAAAAAGAGATCAATATTTAGGAAATATCATGTTGGTGGCTGCAATTGAGCATTACCAAAAATAAGAGTGTCCTACCCTAAATGCATGGATGGAAATGATTAAAAATGGAGCAAATAACAAGAATTAAAGCAGAAAATTCAATAATTTATTTTAAAGTGAGGAAAAATGCACCAATATTGCAACATCGCATAGACCTGCTCTGATTTTTAGTTAAATTCTGATGTAATGGATCACTCCCTGCATAGTTTCTTTTATTCAAATTGATTTATTATGTTACTAATATTGTTTTAGTTTATTATTTTTAATATTTATTTTTGTCCCTTTCTCTGACTTCTGTTTATATCTTTCTCTCTATTCTTATGTATACAACATACATCTGCATGTGCACATATAGGGATGTGTATGTGTCTGAGAGAGAAAGAGAATATACACATACATAAAGATATGATCTCTGATATGTATCTTTAAAATGCTGGGTTGTTTTAATCCAATGCTGGGTCATTGTTGGATTAAAAATTTAAATATAATTAAAAAACAATGTATTCATCATTGGGTTTGTCCATATTTGACCCAACATTAGGTTAAAACAACCCAAAATTATATTTTTGAGTGTATGATATTTATTATAAAGTTCTGATTTTGTTTATATTTATAAATGCAATACCATTTGAGAGTAAAATGAGATTTTCTAGATACATATCTCAGTTAAAAAGAGATCAATATTTAGGAAATATCATGTTGGTGGCTGTTAAAATGAGCATTATCAAAAATAAGAGTGTCCTACCCTAAATGCATGGAGGGAAATGTATAAAAATGGAGCAAATAACAGGAATTAAAGCAGAAAATGAAACATTTTATTTCAAAGTGAGGAAAAATGCACCAATAATGCAACATCTCATAGACCTGCTCTGATTTGTAATTAAATTCCTGATGTAATGGATCACTCCCTGCATATTTGTTTAAATTTAAATAAATATATTATAATGTAACTGATATTATTTATTATTTTTATATTTATTTGTTTCCCTTTCTCTGATTTCTATTTATATCTATACTTATGTATACAACATACATCTGCATGCGCACATAGGGATGTGTGTGTCTGAGAAAGAGGATCTACTATGTGCCTATACATACAGTACATATATGATCTCTGATATGTATCTTATGAAAGTACAATGCTATTTGAGACATAAATAATCAAAAGATCATTAAAAAAATAAATGCACACCTGTAAGCACGCGTGAACATCTGCATAAACGCCATAGCACAGCGTATTCTGCATTAATCAGCTCATGCACGAGCGTTTCATTAATACTGAGCAGCCTCCCCATCTGGAGGAGTGTGAAACATGAAAGTTTGAAAATGCATCTGCGTCACTTTACACTCGCTGTGTGTGAAACCCGAGCATGCAAACTTGAGCAAATGAACTCACCGCGATGATAACAGTGTCGTCTCCCTGGAAGGTGGGCATGAATTTGTCTCCACGGAGGATTTCGGACTGGTTGAGTGGTCTGAAGCGACACAGCACCCTGATATTGCATTCTGCGCTGATATCAGCCATCCTGGAGCACGAGAAACGCAACAGAGGCGCTTATATATACGTGTGTATGTGTGTGCGTTCTTCAATAATCGCAGATGAATGGCGTTCAGTGACGTGTGAATTAAAGCAGAGCTGCTGTAAATCAAAGCATGATTAATCCAGGGAGTCCGTGTAAATGTTCACAGAGAGAACACAGATGATGGTGATCGTGCTGTTGTGGATTTCTCGTGTGCGTGTGTGCGTCTGTTGCGCTGCAGAAGTGCAGTGATGCTGCAGGGATACGGAGACACACGCGCTTGGCACCGCGCCGCTCTGATTGGCCGGTGTGTGGCAGGGGGCGGGGCTTGTGTGATTGACACTCGCATCAGCACCGCCGCTCTACATTTTAAAAAGTTCAATCACACGATGAAAACAACGCAGATCAGACGTGTAAGTTGTTTATTGGTAATGTAACTATAATTTAGACCAGGGATGCCCAAACATTTTTATATGAAGGACAAACAAACCAAACATCATTGAGAGCTGTGGGCAGAACGTACAGTTACCATATATTCCCTAATATTTCAAATTAAACTTAAAACATTACATTAAATTTCATTATCTAATGCAGTATAACTTTTTAAATGATAACTTAGTGCAATAAAAACCTAAACAGTCCCATTTATAAGCAGAATCTGCCCTCGACTTAATTTGCTCACCGAAGTCTCTGCATTGTCGATTGACTGTGTGCACATTTAAACAAAATCTGATTAATTTACACCATTAAATTGAAACATTTAATTTCACTTAGCTTTTAACCATTAAAAAAAAACCAAGATTTGCATTAAATTTGAATTGACAATCTTAAAACCATCCCCATCATTCTCCCTCTCTTCTGGGATGGTGGGCCAAATCTAAGGTTACCATGAGCCAACTTTGCCCTGCGGACCCTATTTGGGCATCTCTGCTATACCCTATAGCAAAACAGCTAAACAAAAACCATCCAAAGGCATTAAATTAAATTTATTTTTCAAAATAAGTTTATTTTCCTTTGATCTAGTCCCTGTGTCGCCACAGTGGAATGAACCACCAACTAATCCAGAATATGCTTTACACAGCTGATGCCCTTTCAGCTGCAACTGAGCACTAGGATACACCCATACACACACACTCATGCACTGTGGATAATTTAGTTCATCAATTCCCCTATTGAGCATGTGTTTGGGCTGTGGGGGAAACCGGAGCACCCGGAGGAAACCCGCGTCAACACGGGAAGAACATATAAACTCCACACAGAAATGCCAACTGACCTTGCCGGGACTCGAACCAGCGACCTTCTTGCTGTGCTAACCACTGAGCCACTGTATCGCCCCTAAAATAAGTTAAAGAAAGTTATGTTAAAGAAGGTAAATTTCAAATGATTTCACTGTATTGCAACTACTTTAAAATGTTCGAAAGATTTTTTTTTTAACTTGTTATAACATTTTTAATCAAAGATTCTAATAGCAATAAACCAAATGAAAAAAAGTTGGGGCCATTTCTTTAAAATGTTATTATTCTTTTAATTTATCTACAAAACATATTCTAAAATAAAGACAAACTTCCACATTATGATGCTAAAATCCTCTAATAAAGTGTATAAATCTCTTACTTTGGGATTTTTGAGTAGAGGAGTAAACAAAAAAAGTAACGTGGGGTAAAATGTAACACAGAGTTTTAAGGTATTTGCTCAGGGTTAACCACGGCATGCTTCTGAGGTTTTCACCACCAGTATCAGCAGACGTCTTCCTGCCAATTATTGTAAAGGTTCGGCAAAATTTGGATGAGAAACACAGGAGAAACCAGTTTTGCAGCATAAAAGTATTTTTATTAAAGTCAATATTTTTTTATTTAAAAAAATCTGTGAAAGGTGTGAATGTAAAATCTTATATTGTTGTGATCACCGTCTTCTAGGCTAAAAGTTGGAACCATTTTGAAAGGTGTATAAAACACAGTGACTGCTAGCCAGTTTTGAGGAAAACACGACACAGCAGGGTTAGTTGTAATAGAGTGTTACAATTAAGCCACACACTGTTGGACACCAATTAAACCAACAAAATAACTGTTGAATTTTGAGTGTAATGTTAAAATACTTTTTAAATGAAATGTTTTTTAATAGAAAATATTGACAAAAAAATATTTTAATCCTAATACTACAAATAAATGCATTGTATAATAATGGATAATAATCAGAATAAATCCAAATGTTTTTTCCAATAAATAAATATGTAAATAAACATACTGCGCTATGTAGAATAAAAAATAAATTGAGCTGAGTATACTGAGGAAATATAGCTACTATTTAAAGTAAACTGAATTTAAATTAGTTGTGTGTAATCTGCCTTTATAAACATGTGTTACAACTAACCTCCTGTCTGTTACAACTTGCCCGACAGCTGGGGTAAACAGTAACATTTATACTCCTGGCACTATTGGCAATACTGCACGGAAACCATCGGTCCAGCGATCATAAGTTCAGTGCTCATTTGTAGGAGAGGCTTGTGTGTTGTTGGTAAAAAAAAAAGGTTTGTCTAACCCTATTACTTTGTTCATTATTTGGACAAAGCCAAAAAGTGTTACTTTGTGCCCCGCTCTGCCCTAATGTCTTCACAAATACCACAAAATTTTCTTTAAATACTGCTAATCTTTGAGGGACCTTTGCATTTATGAATGTCACATTTTACATCAACATGCTATTTATTACATTATAGAAAGTGAGAGAGTGAGCTTTTATCATTAAATATCAAAGTAAACTTAACTGTTACTTAAATATAACATTAAGGTATCATACACTTTATTAGGTACACCTCACTAGTACCAGGTTGGACCCCTTTTGCCTTCAGAACTGATTTAATCCTTCATGTCAGAGATTCAACAAGCTACTGGAAATATTCCTCAGAGATTTTGCTCCATATTGACATGATAGCATCACACAGTTGCTGCAGATTTGTCGGCTGCACATCCATGATGCCAATCTCCCGTTCCACCACATCCCAAAGGTGCTCTATTGGATTGAGCTCTGGGGACTGTGGAGGCCATTTGAGTACAGTGAACTCATTGTCATGTTCAAGAAACCAGTCTGAGATGATTGACGCTTTATGACATGGTGCGTTATCCAGCCATCAGAAGATTCTCTGTAAACCCTAGAGATGGTTGTGCGTGAAAATCCCAGTAGATCAGCAGTTTCTGAAATACTCAGAGCATCGTCTGGCATCAATAACCATGCCACATTCAAAGTCACCTAAATCCCTTTTCTTCCCCTTTCCTATACTCGCTTTGAACTGTAGCAGGTCGTCTTGACCATGTCTAAGTGCATTGAGTTGCTGCCATGTGAGTAGCTAACTAACAGTTGCACAGGTGTACCTAATAAAGTGGCCAGTGAGTGTTCATAAAACGGTATAAAAGGGAATTAACAATAAAGATTAAATACATTTGCCTCAAGCATATTAATCAGGCACATTAAGTATTTTTTCAGCTGTTGAGATGTGTTAAGAGCCTTATTGTATTGAAGTGTCTGTATGAAGAAATAAAGTAAGGATTTTAGTTATTTAGTTATACATAAATAAAACAATTTTAACAGTTATACTGATGCATTTATACTACACTTCAAAAAGTAATAAGAAAACTTGAGACTGAACGAGTTTAGTGTATTGCAATTGAAAAATAATTGAAGAATTGTACAAAACAACACAAAAGGGTGAGCATCCTTCCTTAAACTTCCTAATAAAATGATTGCATGGATTATATCTATATAATATTTTAATATGGTTTTCTTTTACTCTATTATTAATTGTGTATTTTTTTTATATCTGACTAGGGGTATCATATAAAGCCAACGAAATAAACCTCACCCCTGCCATTCTCGCGAGATTTTATTTGCGGATGATGTCACAGCTGTCATTGTGGCAGCAGGCGGCCTGTGTGAGCGTCATCGGCTTCATCAAGCGTTTATATCTCATTTATATCTACAGTAAAGCAACTAATTAATAGTTATTAATATTAAACCACTCATCTACAGCGTGCTGAAACAATGGCCGACCCAAAGTACGCGAATCTGCCGGGCATCGTAAGTGTTTTATTCTAATCAGTCCATCACCACAATAACAGAGCGCCGTGTTAGCATTAGCCTCCGGGCTGAGCGGCTAATAGCGGAACACTTATTTATATAAAACATTACATATTTACAGACTAATAAAGAGTTGTGAGTGACTATAACACACGGGAGGGTTATCAAACTAATTAATTGATTTGAGACCTGAAGTTATTTCATGTAACGGCTCATGTCTGGTGCTCCACATAACTGACTGAACTTATAAATACAGGCTGTTTATTAAATAAATGACTGTTTTTCTGCTCTGTCGTCTGCATGTTGTGTAAAGTGGAAGCTGCACAGCTGTATTTTGCATGTAATGCTGTAAGAAATATGTGTTTGTGAAGGGCGTTGGCCAGATCGAGGACTGACTGCTGTAATAAAATGACGATATTGTAATATCTTATATTACTGCAGGATTTTTGTTTGTTTGTTTGTTGTTTATGTCAGTTTGTGTTGTTTACAAGATCATGACCACCATTCAATATTGATCAGTCATGTCTGGTTTTCAGTGGGGGATGTTTACATTTGGTCCCCATCATTTTGAAATGTTTATTTATATTTTTTATTACAATAAAGTACTATAAAGTAAACCATTTTAACAAGTGCTGCACAATATTTCATTTCAGCATCGATATCGCAATGTAAACATTTGTGATTGTCACATCACATCGCATGTAAACACAAAATGTTGAGTTTGGATTTTAATTGATCATTTCACCAGTGTTTTTTGAGGCCTGTGACTGTGTGAGGGTTTCAAAAGCATTCAGGCCCAGGACATTGTAGTGTTTTTAGCTTTGACAAATTAATAACAGTAAATTCTATTGAATTGTTTGTAAAATTAAGATTTGCAGTTTTATTTAAATTTTGATTATTCATTTACTGTACTGTATAGCTGAATACAGTTCGACACCTCGAAAAACAATAAAATGCTGTTTATATAGTTTCTATCTTTCTTTACTGAATTTGTTTATGCTTGTAGATCGTTTATTATATTTTAGGCATATGCGCTCCCCTACAGAATCATCCCAATACATCTAAAATTATAATTGATTTCCAAATGGGTATTTAACAAATCGAGTGAAATTGTATTCATATCGCAAAATATATTGCAGAATAAAGTATATCGTAGATTTTTCCAATATCATGCAGCCCTAATTTTAACGTTGTCTTAAGGGATGCAACGATTATAGATTTTGGTTGTACGATTATAGTCTGAGGAATAATCACGGTTATCACGATTATTATGGATTCATTAATTTCAAAACGCTTCTAGTTTAGAAAATCACATGAAAACTCTTTATATTTTAACGTGTTAATTATTGCATCTTAGTAACCAATTAATACAGCACAAAATAATAGTAAAAGGAAACAATAGTCCGTTTCTCTTTGGACTTAAAAATAAGTGAGAGAGTTTTTGGCATTTAAATATAATAATAATTTTACACTGAAAAATAAACAACAGAACAATGAATGAATGAATAAATAAATAAATAACCATAAAAATAAATGAAAACAATTGCGTCGTGGTGAGCTCGCGGCGTTCTTTCAACTAGGTGCGCCTGGAAAGCATGTGCGAGCCTCAATTGGAAATAACGAAGTTACGCATGTAAAAGACGCAAAATGTGAACGACCCTTAGTTTAAAAAAAGCCATAGTTAATCCAGTGTGCATGGGGATTCACCTCGGTGTGCAAGCTCGGAACTTTCATCTAGCGCACAGTGGGCATAACTTTGTTTGAGTTGCAGCATTTCTTTTTTTCTTGCAGAAACGCGGTGTTAAGAAGCCTTTACGATTAATTAACCGTGACAAATTTAAGTGTGGTTAATAGTGAAATCGGTTATTTGTTGCATCCCTAGTTGTCTTATACTCATATGGGTTTGAGAAGAGTTGATCATCTCAGAAGAATTTGTTTTAGTTAAAAATGCGAGAACATTTCATTGAAATTTCAAATAAAAATATTGTATTTTAGAGCTTTTCAAAAATTCCAATTGTTCTGAATGACATGTTTTCATTTGTTGCGGGTAAAGATCAGGGTTAATCCAGCAAACATTGATTTCTTAAACTCCTCAGTAGGGCTGCACAATATATCATTTCAGCATCAACATCGCAGTGTGTGCATCCACAATAGTCACATCGCATAGATATGCAAGGTTGAGTTAGGATTATATTTGAGCAAAAGTCACAGTTCAGAACACAAGATTTGTGGAGTCACTGCAGAGTTTAACTACAACAGAGTGAAATTTCATAGTTTGCATGTTTTTAAGGCCTGAGAGTGATAAAAGTATTCAGACCCTTTGCCAATTGGGTTTAATAAAGTATAATTTTATTGCATTATTTCTACAACAAAGAATTTGCAGTGTAATTTTTACACTTGTATACAAAACCACAAATTATCCACTGCTTATTTCACGTTCATCTATACTTTATTGTATTTAACTATACTTGTAATTTGTTTATTACATTTATGCATCATTTACTAATCATCCCAATCAATCTAAGTTAATACATTTGGTAACACTTTAGGGATAAATGCTCACTATTAAATAATTGCTTGTTATTGAGATATGGGCTGCTTATTAGTACTTATAAACCGAATATTCTGCATGATCCTATTCGACATAACCCAATACCTAAACTACCTTAAATAAATATCCATTAATAAGGAGCAAATTAGGAGTTCGTTTATTGAAGCAAAAGTCAATGGTTTGTTAATAGCGAGAAGTGCATGTTAAAATAAAGCATCACTCCTTTCCAAAAAGTGCTGATCAATCATTTAGTGAAATTGTACATGCGGTATATCGCACATTATATCAGAGAAAAATATAATAATGCAATGTCAGATTTGTCAAGTGCAAAAAGTTGTTCTTGTGTATAAAAATGGATAGAAATGTCTCTGACAACATGACTTTTTTTTTTTATTTAGTGCAAAAAAACTACTTGACAAAAAATTTACTCATTTATACACTCAAAATAGGGCTGCACAATATATAATTTCAGCATCCATATCGCACTGTGTGCATTCGCAATAGTCACATCACAGCATCTGCAATGTGGAGTTGGGATTATTATAGCTGATCAGCAGTGAAGAATGTACAGAGTTTACATTTTACATAATATTTGATTATTCAGTAATAGGGGACAGGATAAAATAGCGATATGCATGAGGTGGTGCTTGTAATGGCAGATCGAATATATTTTAAAGGGCACCTATGGTAAAAAATCTACTTTTCAAGCTGTTTGGACAGACATATGTGCATGTATGGTGTATAGAGCGTCATATTGGGGTGACATAAACACACCCAGTGCTTTTTTTTTCAGTTTAACAACATAAAAAACAGTGGACCAATTGGAGCTGTTCTCAAACCGACCGCAACTTTACGTAGGAGAGCGGTCCCCCCGCCCACCAATATTGATTGACAGGCGCGTCATCATATCCTCAGTTTGTTGATTCACGTCCGCCATTTTCAGCGTGAGTCGAAGCGATATCACTAAAGGAACACGCTAGCTCTATTTTTAGATGCAAGGCTCATTGGGCTCAACACAAGATCAATATTCTCCACATTATCGCTCTAATTGGAATTATTGGTTGTATCTTTAGGTAGGTTTGCAAACATGTGTACTTCTCATTGAGTCTACCTTATACTTCAGCCGTTTGCATTTCTCGTGATCCCAGAAGCTCCCTGTGATCTTAACTAGCATGCGTTTTAGAATTCTAAACATCGGTTTCTATCAGGGTACACTCAAGTCGACGGCTGGGCGCTGCGGACCGCTGCAGAAACCTATGTTTAGAATTCAAAAATGCGTGGCGCGACGATTCGGGACACTTCATGTTTCTGCCGCGCTACAGAGAGTGTCTGGTGTGCCGTGTCGCGGCTTCGAGCGGTGCATCCGGTGCCTCAGTCAAAGTTAATTCAGTGTGCGTGGTTATTAGTTTCTGTGTACAAGCTCGGCACTTGAAACTAGCACACAGTTGGCTGTAAAACTGTACAAAGACACAAATGATTTTGTACTCTCTGCTTGGTCTGAGTCTGAGTCGTACATGTACGACTGAATGGTTATCCTCTCTCTCCTTCTCCATCTGCCTGTCAGACTCTGTTGCAAACGCAGAGCGGGTGAGCTCATGGCTCCGCCCCCTTGTTACGTTGGCGGGAAGCCGAAACTAATCTACATGTGAAGCAACACACCCCTAAATCAGCTAACTGTGGACACGCCCCCAACATGACACTTTTTAACACATTATAATAAACAAATCTGAATTGTGTTTTAAACTGAACCTAAACTGGCACACTCAGAAGAACCATAATATTAATATTACATCATAAAAAAGAGGTCAACTATGGGCCCTTTAATGTTGCAATTCTAAGAAATACATGTGCTGTTAATGAAAGAAATACGTATTATAACTTTTTGAATGCAGTTTTCCCTCTTCGTTTACAAATATCATGATATATCGTAGATAGTTTTCTTGTGATATATCACTGATGACTTGCTCTATCATTATCGGGGGCAAAATATCACGATAATATCGTATCGCATTACTGTACCTGAATATCTGACTACTTATTTCACTTTTAACTTATTTATTTGTTCTTGCTATTTATTTGATTCAGTTGTCTACAAGATTATTCCAATCAAAGTTAATAATTTTATCCC